>NW_027108332.1:1042343-1070607 GCF_000696795.3 Halyomorpha halys | reverse complement strand
TATATACCCTCGATCAGCTGATCTCCTCAGTCAGCTGACATCGAAATAACAGCTGACTCATACCGTAACTTATATATATATATATATATATATATGACCAGTCTTGAAATATAATACATTATGTGAAAGACTCATAAGCTTAATACTTTAGAGGAACATAAGATGTCTAGATCGATGGTTATTTTTAGTAAGGTGATGAAGTCAGGAACGAGCTCTATCTCTCTTTTCTGACCCGATGAAAGGTCAGGTACCCACATCATGAAGATTACATAACAGTCGCTTAGGTCCGTCATCGTCTGGGATCGGGAGAATTTCAAAACAAAATTGCTCATTGCTCTCTGGCCAGAACTGCTTCCAACGATTCTAGTACCACGGCAATACAAAACTTCAATAGTTTTTGCTTTTATTTTAGAATGATTTAAAATTGAGTGAAAGTGAGGTATCCGACCGCAAGTGAGGTCACCGAAAACATAAAATTCGAATAATTCTTTTGGCACCCTTGTTACAGTGATAGCAAAGAAACGCTTCACGTGCAATGGTTCGGTAAGGGTAGGGATTGATGAAGAGACCCAAACTGAAAAAGGTCGAGAGGCGAAGACAACAAATGCTAAACAAGTTCATCAATATGCAACGCCGCCTCTCGCTTTGGTTCTCATTGATCATCCGACTCAATGGAGCTCCACGGCCTACCTCAATATCGATACATACTGCATCTTATTATCGATATTTTATTATTAATATCCACTGCTGAAGTCATCTCGGATACTTATCGTTCACTGGCACGGTTCAAACACGGGCAACGTGACATTTGCGTACTCGACGAGATAGTGCACGTTGAACAAATAAGGAAAAGTTTGTTTTATTTTCAACTTGGAAAGAATAATTTAAACCAAATCTACTCATAAATAGTTTGAACCCGTAGTCTTACTCGAAATTTATGTGTACAAAAGCTGACACCATCATAAAAAATCTGACATCAAAAAAAGTCTTTTAAATTTGATGGTTTTGTATTAATATTAGTTTTCTTTACGAATATTGGATACTATTTAATGATTTTTTTTTTTGGCAATTCACAGCGGAGGTGATGCTTGCCTAGTTATTTATAGGTGGCCAACCTATTCTAACCATGGTGGAGGGTCAAGTTTTTCATTTTGTGGGACTGCCGCTTAATGAAAAACGTCAACGCCCTGATTCGAACCGGCACTGCCAGCAGATCTCAGAACGATTGACCTAGCTTTACAAAACCTATATTAAAATAGATGGTTCTAGATTAAATCATGATCAAATCTACTTAAGAATAGGAATTATTTATAAAAAAAATGGTTACTATTGTTTTTTACGATCTTTTTACATATTTTATTAATAAAATCAATAAATAAATAGTATGTTTTGTAGTTTTTTTTATTTTATTGAAACCTTTTTAGGAGTTGTTTATCCCCTCCCCCTTTTCTCTTACATACTGATGTATATAGAGTTAACAATATTTACTTGTACCATAGGGAGATGTTAATAAGAATATAGTTTACACGTATAATGTTTTTCTACATGCCTGTATCACTCCGTTACGATCTTATATCAAATTTACAAGATGTTTTTTTATCTAAATATAGTTGTAAACCTCAATAAGGGCCGTTCATAGTTCAGATGGTTAGGCCTAGGTCTATCTATTGTTAGCACTCTAATAATTAAAATTTAAAACACAATACGCGTTAACTATATTCTTATTGACATCTCCCTGTGGTACAAGTAAATATTGTTAACTCTATACATATCGGTATGTAAATGAAAAGGGGGAAGGGGAAAGAGAACTCCTAAAAAGGTTTCAATCAAATAAAAAAAAGTACAAAACATACTATTTAATTATTGATTTTATCAAAAAAATCGTAACAAACAATAGAAGACAATTTTTTTTATAAATTATTCCTATTGTTAAGTAGACTTGACCTTAATTTAATCTAGATCCATCTATTTTAATAAAGGCTTTGTAAAGCTAATCTAATAATGTAAGTATAGTGAACCCAATTAGTCTTAATATAAAAATGTCTTAGTTTCCAACACCCACCAACGCTACACACAATCATAATGCACAATGGAAGACTCCATTATTAACAACAGTAGGTTGCGCTGGTTAGTTGTGACCGAAAAGTGAAATATACAAAGAAACACGTCTATTTTCTGTTTTTGTATATACTGATTTTACTATAAATAAAAAATATATGTACCAATACACCATGATTTTCATAATGACTGCAGATGCATATAGATTTTTCAGTTAGCAAGTTTCAAGCTGCTAGAATGATTGATTAACAAATAAAATTTAAAATTTAAAGCTATCGATAACGCCTGTTGAACAGATTCGATACTTAGGAGACTTACTGGGAATCCACATACAAGACTGAAACGACAAGAAACTGCTCGTAGATTTCGATTGCTACAACACCTACATGACAAACGCTCTAAACTTCCCATTCACTACAAAAAATTATACACTACGATAATCAGACCTATTTGGACATATGGAATTGAGCTCTGGGGCTCTACCAAACCATCAAATTCCTCCCGCATCCAATCCTTACAATCCAAAATCCTACGTAAAATCCTTGGTGCTCCTTATTACGTTACAAATAAACTCATCCACAAAGACCCTAACATCCCATTCGTTGCAGATTTGGCTCAAAACAGATATGCATCTTTTCATTCCAAACTCCTTACCCATCCTAACCCATTAATTCTTAATCTCTCATCCTTAACAATCACTGATAATCCTCCGAGGCGTCTGAAAAGAAGATGACCACGGGTCCTTCTAATTTAGATTAATGCTTGAAGTACCACCAATGGGTGGTTCCTTCCCAAGATTTTCAAGTTTATATGAAACGTACAACATATTTCCTTCTTGTATTTATTATTTATACAGTTGTAAATCACATTAAATAAATGAATAAATAAAAAAAAAAAAATCTATTGAAATTTAAAACCTTTAACAGAATATCAACGTACTGAATTTCTTCAGTAAACCTACACGGGAGGATGTATTTTATGATTTATAAACGTTTCTAGCAGATAAGCGTTGATAAGTATATATTTAGGTATAATGGTCAAAATCGAATAGATCATATTTTATCATCACAAACAATAAACCATAACAAATAAATAAAGACTAATACAAATAAAAAGATTTTTAAATATATATATGAAATCACAAAGAAAATTTTTAATTTTTAAAATAATTTTAGTTTTTTTTTTATATTGAAATGGGTAATTATTTTTCATTTAGAAAATCATTTCAGCAGTCTGCACTATTTTTTTTCTAGTTGTCTAGCGAATATCATCTCGGAGTTGAGTTCACTTTTTCTGTTCTGTTTGATTTTTTAGTGGATTTTAGATAAATTTTGAATTTTCAAACATTAATACGTTAAATTATTGAATTATTTAGAGTTTTAATAGATTTTTCCCCTATTGTTGAATCAAAACATAAAAGTTTAGAGTTCAAATCCCATTCCGAGTGATCGTAAAACAGAATTCCTTCCTTCATTAACTCCAACTTTTTAGGAAGTTATAATAATCATAGAGCCTTATAAAGATTTTTTTGCGTTTCCTACAAAATTATAATTTCTCACTTTACCCCACTTACCAACATAAAAATATTAAGAGAGAAAAGCATTAATTTAGTATTATTTAGATTTATAAAATCACGATGATTAATAATTAATATTAATTTTTTATTCTGAAATAATTATTTTTGGGCAGTTCATAAACATAAAAAAATCATTGCTATATTTGTTGGTGTATTTCTAACCGAATGAACAATCAACGTAAGTACAAGGTCACCCGGTCCATTGCTAAGGCAATTGTAACAATCACATTCTATTACCTCTCCTAGCTCTAAATCAACATTTCTTGCCACTAATTATATTATAAAATATTTTTTATAAAGTAACTATCAATTAATGATTTGTAATTGTAAAATGTTATTCTTCAACTTCTAGCTGTAGTATTAAAAAGAAATACTAAATAGCAAAAGATCAACTAGTTAGTTTGTTTTAAATATCCAAATTAGTATTACTTAATATTTACTTTCGGGGATCAGTCAATGTTTTATTGAAAGTATGGAAAAAAAATTGGAAACGTTTAGAGTTGGTCTGTTTTGAAAGTCGACGTTTCAGCCCAAGCAAAAAAATGTTCTCAAGGACTCTCTCATCTAATCACTATAATGTCAAGGAAAAAATCATAAAAATAAAAATCCACAAAATCGTAAAATATTTGTAGTAAAACAGGGTGTCCATGAACTGTCTGGTTCTATTGGGTGCAAATTATTCCTAGGATAACAACGTTTCTGTTCTATAAATTGAATTGCAATAATCAAGTTCTAGTACTCATACCAGGATATAGGAATATGGTTCTACATATTTTATGATGAACATTAAATTAAAAACTGAAAATATTTAAATTTCAGAAAAAAAAAGGTAGTGTTTTTGTTATAAAAAAACCTTATAATTTTATAGTTTTGCTTCAGAATGGTGGCTGAAGGTTTTATGGTTTGTAGGAATTTCAAACTTTAATCAAAATTATCGGGAATCCGTTTTTCGAATTGACAAACACAAAAATAAACAAGATAAACACAAAACAGTTTTCAAATTTAATTTTCAATTGCTTAACAGTTCAAAAACGGGTTTAAAAACAAATCAGATTTGGTATTTCAAACTTTAAATTTTGCAAAAGCAGTTTCCAGTTTAAAAGTCATAAATCCGTCATGATCTAATCGAAATCTTAACGATATTGTATGTAAAACAATTTTTATGGCGAGCTACGGCTTGAAAGATTTTTCATTTAATTTATTATAATATTTTCAAAAATAATTACCCAATGCAATTCAGTCATAGTATGCGAAACACTTGTATGTAAAAGTTGCGTCACATAAACACGATAGATTGCTTTGAGAAAATCATATAACGTTCTGTGACAGATTACCATGAGCACACTGCTTCAGCTCTAAGATCTATTTATTTTTTTAAACATTTTAACTGTCCTCACGATTGATATACCTTAACAAAGGTCAACATCCAAAGATTTTGGTAGATTTTTATTTTATTTATTTTGTTTCGGTGCGCTGAAACCGGAAATGAACTACGTTTTCTTCACTCACGCGCATATTTTCAATGACTTTATAAAATTCATGATATACCAGTATTGCAGAATAAGAATGAAGAAAATATCTAATAAGACTTGGGTTACTCAACCCATCAACTTTTATTTCTTGTTTACGCTTTTACCGAATTCAAATAACTGGGTTCCCTTAAAAAAAAAACGAATATCTTCTTATACTAATAAAGTATACATTTCTTGGATTTAAAGGGAATGTAAAGAAACTTAATTATATTTAAACAATAATAAATTCATTACCTTACATATTAAATGCATGCCCTAGTAGGAAGACTGAGACGGCGGAAGCCCCATGAGCTTGTGATATTTTAAAGCCAAAAACGGGTAACTTGAATCCAAGTGGTCATGATATTAAAGCAATATCAAGTATATTTGTATTTGTGATTTTTTCTGTAAATACTTATCGTCTCTTAAAATAAATCGCTAATAAGCTCATTATGAGCTTAATTGTAATTTCAATAAATAAAAAAATATATATCTCAAATTAAAATTGACTTGGAAGTGTCAGATTTTGTATATTTTTACGTCTTTTTGATACCTTAAAAATTTGATTGGTTGAATATCCGAGAAGCTATGAAATATTGTTTTTTTTTTTCTATTTGTATACTACAAAGTGGAAGAGCTCTATGATCCATATTTTTTTTTAAATAATACTTTTTATTTATTGATAGATATTACAATTTGCCACACAGTTGTGGGCAATAGGTAATAGTGATGAATGATTTCAAACATACTAAAATAAAATAAAATAAATAAATGAATAAAAAAAAAATTAATAAAATAAAAATAAATAAATTAAAAAAAAACTCATAAAATAGATACAAACAAAAGAATAAACAAAATGAACATAATCAAACTATCAATGATCCATTGTCCATAACATTGTCTATAAATATGACAGGAACTAACATTACAAAATAAAAAAATTACTACAAAACTCAAATAGCACATCATGAATTTGCTATGGAAAAAAAAACAAAGTTCATATTCAGTTTTAGAACACCAAACATCTTTATGATCAGCCAAAATCGTCAAATAAAAGTTCAATATGGTTCTTTTTGTAGAACTCTGTAAAAAATAAAACCAACTATTCGTCACTCCTAAATATGCTAAGAGCTTGGATACGTTAATAACAAAAAGGCTTGAGAAATATTTTTGCAGGTCTAAATTATTTTATAATAAGCGATACCAAAGAACATTGGATACCTCAGAGCCCGAACGACGGACTTGGGTATCCAGTTTCCGATGAAATGTCACCCAGGGAACTGGTCTAGAAGTGGTGTAGTAAACATTTTCCGATAACCATAGGGACTGTATCGATTGTCCTTCCGATCGGTACAGGTGTCACGGTCCTGACGGTCGCTGATCCGCGGGCGGGGGGCGAGTGGGGGCAAGTGGGGGGTAACGAGCGATATGACAAAGACCTCGCCCGGCCTTGACTCAGCCTTTTTGTCCTCAACTCTTCTCTCTTCACACCGAACCCCACTCGCGGCAAAATACTTCACTTCTATCTGTTCCACATAGCTCTTCGGATGGGCAAGCATCTCGCACTCAGAGGGGATTCAGGTTAATGAAAACATAAATCGGTTGTGAACAGCATAAACGTTACTAAATATATTTTAATTAACGAAGGTAGAAATCATTTTAAAAATCAGAGAATAAAATGTTCGGAAACACTGAATGAATCAGTACATTTCTTACAAATATTTCTCGTTATATTAAAATGAAAAAAATCATTTTATTCTGGGACAAATGTCCCCTAAAAATAAATACATGGTTCACACATAATTTTTATTTGTATGGCAAATATTTAGAATGTTTCAATACGATTACCTTAAGATCTTAGGTTAATATAATTTAGTAAATTTATAATAGTAATCAATATGTGCCTAGATGCATAGTTCACATTAATGCGGAGGTTTGTTTATGAAATAAGGTGTTTAAAGGAAAGAATGGATAAAGATTGCCGAATGGAAATGGGAAGAGAATTCCAGAAGGAAGTTGCACGTATATCGAGTTTTGCTGAAGATGGCAGTTCCAGGGGAGCAGGTTGTCCTCCGTAGACCAAGGAACCGTAGTCGATGTGGGGGGAAACGAGAGAGGATACTAGAACCTGACGGGTATTCTGAGGGATGGAATCAATTGACCCTACTATAATGACACATAAACCTCCATCACTGCAGGGATCAATGCTATTAACAAAACATTTGAACAGTAGTGAATTCTCCAGGGCTAGAATTCGGACCTTTTCCAACCCTTTGAGAAAACTGCTTTAAGTGGAAAAAAGAAAATGGAAAAGCCAGATTAACTTACATTCTTCATATCAAAGATATAGAGATACATACAGGGAAGGACAGATGAGGCAAAATCTAAAATTTAAGTCTGGGCTTGTGTGGTACTCGATAAATGTTTAATAAAAAAAAAAAAAAAACCTATTCATTCACAATGTTTACAGAATAAATATGTTCAAATAAAAAAATGAATCCAACCTGTAATAAATAAAACACGGTGATAAATCTTATCATAATCTGATAGTATTCATGAATGCGTGTGAAAGTAGTTTATAATAAAAAGCAAAAAAGTTGAATATAGCTGAGTGAGAACATTGAATTTTGACTTAATTGTTCAAACATTTGAAAAAAAAAAAAGGCAATAAGTATTTTATTTTTCTTCTTCTGGCCACAAATCTCAGCGCCATAATACTTAGTAATTAAAAGTAAACCAATCCCCTCACCAGCTATGAATTAATTAATATTATATTACATCAAAATCGACGTTTCGGTTTCCAGGATCCAATCTAATTATCACTTTTGTCAGTTCAATAAGAATACATTCGTTAATAAAATGTACGGACGAAAAAAAAGAAAGACCGACGAAACATCGTACCAGGAACAAACTTCACACTGGCTTGAAAAATGACTACAGCAACAAATACAAAACTGTAATTCAAAATCTAGAAAAAAAAAATTAGCAAGAGGACTTTCACGACTACAGCAATAAATAAACACGTTGTTGATGTCAAAAATATTGCAAATAAACGTTTCTTAATTGAATCCACTAACATATAATTTTTGGAAATTTTGTTAATCAACATACAGACTAGAATAATTTGAATTTATAAGTGCATAAGACATTGTAGGCAACTGCAATAAGCTATAATTAGTAATAAAAGCATAATTTGACACCTCATTGGCTTCTTTTTTAAATAAGATTTTTTTTGTTAATTGTTGTTGTATATATAAAAAAAATAGTTTAAGCATTGCTAATGCTGCTATGAACACTTCATTTAAGTAATTATTAGTAAAATATACCGCCACTATAATTACTAAGTAATTTTTTAAAACAGCAAACTCTCTTAATCATTATGAATCAGGAAATTCCGTTTTTATAGTTTAATTCAAACATCATATTTGACAGAAAATAAGTCAAATAAAATATTGAGCGGAAGAAGACAAGTTATATTATTTTTCCCCAGGCCATCGCTCAGCTGCCCAGCAAAGATGAAAAGTATTTAGCATTTAATCTCGATAAACCTAGTTTAAGCCAAAACTATTGAAAACATAACTATTAACTTTCCTCACACTTAAATCCTTTAATACACATTAAGAAAGGCATTGATCAGTTATCTCAATCGTTCCGAAGACTAAAAAAAAAACTTAACGAGATTCATGGTGAGAAATTCCGATAAATAACCTTTAAAACAACACGTTCACAGCATACCTTTTGAACATAAAAAAAAAAATAAATATAAGATAAAATTAATTTAATTTTTATGTGCAGAAAGAGTACCTAATGAAAAAGTGTGTTTATCATCAAAATTTATAAAATTTTTAGTATTCGTCAAAGAACATTAAACCATTTGCATACTTAATTGCTGATTAGATTGACTCTAGTAAAGAATATGAGAGGGACCAGAGTTTTTTAATTCAATATAAGGCAATGCACAGTGATGGTGATGTTAGCCTATGCATACTGACTGAGATTCAATCTTGGAAACATTCTCAATATCTTTGTATCTATTCTAAAATATATTGGTTGATAATATAGCAATGGTTAATTAAAAAAAAATATTCGATAACAGTAAGTGACATTAATTGATATAAAAAATAAAATATCTATATGTATGTTACTGTACGAGCAGCAATGGATCTAGAAGTGAAATAAAAATTGTTAACTTTAAAGTGATTTTAATGCAATTACCATGATAGTTCCCAGATGTCCGGATTTCGAACATCTCACTCCACTATCCAGCAATGTCATCAAGTGATGGACGTAATCTCGTCTTCTTCAGAGCATGGATTGTACTGCACGGGAGTCTTTTCCGATATAGAACAGGCTTTTGATCGAGTCTGGCACTTGGGCCAACTTTACAAACTCCGTAAATACTTCCTCACAGTCCGCTTCTTTCTCACTGATAGATCATTCAATGTAAAAGCACAATGGTTCCTATTCACCCCTCTTCCCTTAGTTCTGGTGTAACTCAGGGTAGTATCCTCGGTCCCATCCTCTACACATTCTATACAGCTAACATCCCAACCAATCCTTACACTATCCTCACCACCTATGCCGTTGACACATGTGTGTCCGCAGTAAATAATAACCCTTTAATTTCATCCCAAACTCTCCCCTTGAAAATCCCATATCACAGCCCTTGATAAATGGTGCCAAAATTAGATGATTAAAATCAACAAAGCCCGTTAAATCACCTTCATGACCCTTCGTCGTAAACCTACCGACTGTCCTACAGTCTCCTTTAATAATGTTGATCTTCCCCCGTCTAATAGATCCGCTACTTTGGACGACATCTGGACAAACAACTAACCTGAAATCCTCACACAATACTGAAAAGACAGGAAACTGCACGTCGATTTCGACTATTACAGCACTTACTGGACAAACGGACTAAATTTCCAATTTCATTACATAAGAATGATCTATATGACTAATAACACCAATCTGGACATACGGAGTTGAGCTTTGAGGCTCCACTAAACCAATCCAATCCTTGCAATCCAAAATCCTTCGTAAAATCCTCAATGCTCCTTACTTTGTCACTAATAAAACCAAACATAAAGACCTTAATGTTCCCTATGTAACCGATCTACCCCGAACCAGATATCATTTCTTCCATTACAAACTCCTTAACCACCCAAACCCACTAGTTTCTAACCTTGCTTCCTCTTCCATTCCTGACAATCCTCCAAGGCGCCTGAAAGGAAGATGGGGATAGGACCTGCTAATGTAAAACGTCATTAAAGTGCTACCAATGGGTAGTTTTTCTACACGCATGTAACACTCCATTTTAACTGAGATCAAATTTACTAAATGTATTTACTAAACGGTCGAAACTGCCAATTCATTACAAAAGACTTATCTACATGACTACAATAAGAGCTATATGAACATACTGAGTAGAGCTTTGGGGCTCCACTAAACCAATCAAATACTTACAATCCACAATCCGTCGTAAAATTCTCAATGCTCCTTACACTGTCACAAATAAAATCATCCATAAAGACTTTAATGTTCTATATGTAACCTGTCTAGCCCTACCAGATACCAATCCTTCCATCATAAACTCCCTAACCGCCTAAACCCACTTGTTTCTGATCTTGGTTCCTCTTCCATTCCTGCCTAACCTCCGAGAAGCCTGAAAAGAAGATTGATTCGAGACCTTGTAACGAAGAAATATTATTAGAGTGCTGATGGGTAGTTCCTTTACATGCCTGATTCATTTAGTTATAATCTTACTTGATGTATTTTTTGTTAATACTAATAAATACAAAAAAAACCTTGATAGTTAGTACATAAAATAATATTTTCACCAGTTTTGTTAGTTTCGATCAGAGTTCTTCAATCTATCCTCAAGTTCGAGTTGTACTCATTTGAGGGCAGTAGATTTTTTAATTCCATGAAATGTATTAAAATTCAGTATTAACTAAAAATATTAAAAGGAAATAAAGAAACTGGAAAAAATAAATGAAATATAAAATGCCAAACGTTGATTTAACAATCATCAAAACGAGAAAGTTTAAATTGTGGAACCACTTTGCGCGTCTGTTGATCATCGACGTTGCATCATCAGCCACAAATATCGAATTGGTTCTGAAAAAAACTTTCTCCTTTAAAATAAGTACTATGGCAGAATCATTTTTTTCCGAGTTTCAAAAATTCTAAATAGCAATTTAAATCAGTAACTCTTGCTGTATTGTCGCATTTAAACTTGTACAATCCAATCAATTAAGAAAAAAATTATGATAGAAATTTAAATATAATTAATAATTTAAATAATTTATAATTAATTTTAAATGAAAATAGCATTTTATGAACAGTATTAAATACATTTTATTTATAACATTAGATATGTACTATGATTTTCAAAAACTTAACTATCAAGGTAAAGTATATTTCTTTAAAATCACTTTAAAGCTATCAATTTTATTAAACTTCTAGATCCATTGTTGCTCGTTCAGTGACATAAAGACAAAGATATTTTGAGTAAATGCGTACTGAAATAAAAAAAATCATAACAATTGATACCTTTAATTACTTCCAACAATGCCGATTTTTAAATCTTATCTACCTTCTTTGTATTAAATTTATCATGATAACTAAAAAAATGATTATTTTAAAAGAGAAACAATTTATAATATATAGCTGTTGATATTTGATCATTCTACTGCAAATTAAGTAAAATATAAATGTTTTGTAAGCAACCTGGGCTTTAATATTGCAAAGTAAGGTTTAAAGCGAAAATCTGAGTAATAAGCTCAGTTTTATGACTATTGAACTATATAATAGTGTGTAATTTTGATAAGATTTTGTACTGAATTGATTTTGTATCAGTTTTTGATACTTTTTTTTTTGACTGACATAAGTTAAAAAAAATTGAAATTTATACCTCGGCTTCCTTAAAGAATAAATGAAAGAAAAAATCGTGAATCAACACTATGTTCATGCCAGGTCGTTATCAATAAAAGTTTATGGGCACTTTGAGAAAATTTGCAAGAATTTCCGAAGTTCATTAAAAACACCTAGGAATCAATAGGCTAGTAAAACATAAGACTGATCCATCATCAATGAAAAAATTAAGAAGAAAGATTTGCAAAAAATATTCATTTTTATGGAAAGACCTATATTTATTATTTTCAGACCTAATAAATTTATATACATTTTTCCTTGAGAGAAAAGTAGAGTAAAATATATCACAACATAAATTTTCATTCAAGACAAATCTAGACCAAAATAAATCGGAATATATATTTTCAACATTTTAACCTTTCTACCTTTGGCCATCTTCAAACAATTTTCTCTCTAAAGGAAATAGTCAAATAATAATTGTAACAGAGTATTGCACTTAAATTGCAATAATAGATAATAGTCTATTTGTGAACTGTGTGAGAATGATGAAACGAGAATAAAAAAAAAAAAAAAAAAAAAAAAAAAAAAAAAAATAACATATTTTCATTAGTTAAAGACATGCCATGACAGCTCTTTCTCAAAATTGGGTTCAAGTTAGTTGGAAAAATATAATATAAAAAATAAAAGTTGCCCGTAATAAGAATAAGAAATGTATTAGCTTATATATGTATTAAAAGTAATGTATGTTTCTTAAAAAATGCTTTTTATATGTAATATTATTTAAAATATTGTAGATGAAAAGCCTAAAAAAAAAAGATAACTATTACTTCAATGGAGTAGTGTTTTATGAAACCAAAGAATTGTAAAAATATGATTGGGTTTTAGAAGTAAAAAAAACAACTTTAAAATGGCAAAAAATAAAAAAGGTTAAACGATACTAAAATGTCAAAAATATATACAAATGTATAACACAAAATTATTACAAATGAAATTAATAAACAATTTTACTCTTATATCGTTTCATTTTTGTAGAATGTAGGTTTAATGTGATCCAAAGGAAAATTATTTTTCCTCAGTCATTGACTGTTAAACAATTTGTTTAAGTTTATAATTTTTAAATAGATTATATAAGATAATTTCTGATGTTAACCAATCAATTAGAAGTCATTCTTCTCCTCTTCTGTCACGCCTTTCCCTACCACTCATGGGCCACATTTAGCAACACAAAACCTTTTATCATTGAAATAATAGGGGTATTCATGATCTATGCTAAAGCGTGTTAAATGGAAAAACTCGTGTTAAATCGAAAAAAATTGCCTTCTTTTGCCGTGGTAAAACGAAATAACATTTAACATGGCTGAGAGTTGGTCAGTTAAATCGAGAATGACGTCACACAATAGACCAGTTGAGATCGCCGCCATATTAGTTGTTGTGACTTTCAATACAGTTGTCAATTAGCTCATCTTCATTCTCTTCTTCACAAGTTTGAAGATCAATAAGACACTCATAAGCTATACTTTCACACAAATTCCACTTTTCACTCACTCTAGGCATGTTTTAATTAATTACTTAAATCAAAACTGAAGTAAACAATAACATGAGGGTCTGGAAGGAAGGTTATAAACATAAAAGCTTATACAACAAGTTGCTGAGAAAATCCGCTAGGGACTCTTATGCATTTAACGTTTAACATGACTTCAAATAGGGCTGCTCACAATTCTATAGTTATAACATTTAACATGGTAAAACATATAACATTTAACACAACATCATGAATACCCCTAATGTTATCCCTACAAAATCGAAGTAACTCATTTCAACGGTAGTCTTGAATTATTTCCCATTTGAGTCACATTGAAGGATATGAATCGATGTTTGACGAGTTTTAATAAAGCGGCAGAATTGAAAGTTTAAACGAATGCATTTAACAATTCCCAAATGATAAGGCGATACCTGCAATCCAGCAGAACTGCTTGATCGATGGTGTCATGACATTTAGCTCTTCGTTGGTCTGACATTTTGCTGGAGTACCACATTACCTTAACTGGAGGAAATGTTTTACTCAGAGAATTATCGCGAAGAGCCACTCGTAGTGTTAATGAACTAGGATTTTACAGCTAAAAGTTCATTTTTGGCGAAAAAATTGCATGACAAAATTGGACTTATACATACATGAAAGTATGAAACATATATTTTATAAATTTTACAAATAGATCTATATTGTTACAACTAATACATTTGAATACTTACAATAATGTGATGAATGATCCTGCAGAATTGAGCTTTTCATGGTAAATATTGGTCCACGGCTCAAAACCTGGAATACAAAAAGGTAAGATTAGAATTTTTTACTTCTAAAATCACATGAGTTGATAAAAACAAAAAAAGAAATATTCTTTAATTAGTAAAAAAAATAAAATAAAATAAAAAAAGTGAAATATAACAAACTTAAATTTTGACGATTCATTTTCGTCAAGGTTATCGCATCGCGACTATGTTTGGTTGTTTTTTGAAGCTACCAAATTTAAATTTAAGATTAGAGCAGTTAACTGATCAACAGCTCAAACTTTTGTTCGGAATGAAGTTTCATTAATTTCCAAACGTTGTGTGACAGTAAGTATGGATTTCTTCGTATCCAAAAAAACAAAACAAAAAAACTGAACAAACTATGGTCGTGAAGTATAAATGCCAAATAACTTAAGTTATTAATGCTTATTATACCTACATCATGATCATCAAAATTTTCTATAAATCCCAAATGAAGAATGATTTGTTATAGTAGTTTATAATTTAAAACAGGCTCTTTTTATAAGCCTTCAACAAATAAGACTCTAATTACAATACTTAATATTTGCATGCTTTAAAACCATATAAATAAAAAAGCATTATTAAAGTTATTATTTAATTATAGTCATTAAAGTTCATTTATTAATTATTTTTACTAATATATGTATATATAAATCTGTGGCAATCTTATTAAAAGGATAAGCCTTACAGAATCGATTTTTATTTTGTTATATGGATTGAGGTTTTTCAATTGAATTTCTATTCATTAATTGAACCAGCTACTGTACTTTATCGTTATTAGACTATTAAAAAATAAAACATTTTTATTTAATTAAATTGAATTTTGAATTAACTAGGACAGGACAACCCACATCAAGTTTACTTCAGTGGGTTTTTGTTTAAAAGAAATGATAAATTTCTCATATTCTTTTAATCAGAAATTTGTATTATAGCTAGAAAAAAAACGAATAGTTATTTTATGTCATTTGTTTCCACTTTTTAAATTATTTTATGTTATTGAAGTTAGTACAGTAGTTAATGTTTCTTATTTTATTTTATTTTTAATTCAGACTATATTTGAAAGATTTCAAGAAAAGGTTTCAATTCTTTCAAGAATTAAAATCGAATAAATTTTATTAAAATTGATCATTATTAAAATATTAATAAATCATTATTAAAATATTAATAAATCATTATTAAAATATTAATAAATCATTATCAAAATTGAATAAATTTTAAAACATCCTGAACCTTCTTCTACTGAGCCCAGACGAAGCATTGAAAAGTAGGGCGAAACGTTGGTTACCAATAAATAGTTAATCTTAATTATTTTGTACCTTTATTGACCGCCAACCTGACTATTTTCCTACAAAATTATGTTCATTATAAAATCATTTTATTAAAATGTATATATTTTTATTGATACATAGGCATAGATTGACTTCCATTCTCACACAAATATGTATTTTTCTCTTCCTATTCACAATAACAACAATACGAATTTCCAAATTAATAAATATCACACTATACATAATATCACTTGAACCATTTAATTTTAATCAAACCATACAATATATAATGATTTAAAAATTTGAAATACACTTAATCGTATTGTCCAATAATATCACCCAAACATACAATGTTTTTTTTAGTTCTGACTATTTTCGGGAAATTTCAAGATAAAGATACAAGTATTTCTATTTAAATTTAATTAGACGGACTAACAACATTAAGTGATTAAATCATATAATTATGTTTATTAGAAAGTTATTTTATAAGAATTGATATATTCCCATTGATTCATAGGCATAGATTAACATCCATTTGAACATAAATGTATATATTTGTTCTTCATCTTCATGCTTTACATTTCTGAGCAACAATCTTTCTTCAATCTATTACATATGGTCAACCTACATACGGTAAATATTAGTCTTCCTTAGGTAATTAGGTAAATAATAATCTTTATGTTTAAAATTTTTTTTTCAGACCTTGCAGATCTTTGGCCGACCGAACCAGCCTTCTCCATGCGTGCCTTGGGCTGCTGCTTTCCAGTTTGCTGCATGCAGCTCTTGTCGCATGATTTTGGTAATTATTTTAAAAAAAAGACCAATCACATACCTAATTTGTTTTTCCAGTTGGCTCTACAGACCTTGTAGATCATTAGCCACCCGAACCTGCCTGTCTTGGGATACTGCTTTCCAGTTTGCTGCATGCAGCTCTTTTGCATCTTTGTTGATTCTGTCTATCGATCTGGCTCTTGGCCTTTCATGTGGTCTCTTGCCTACTACACTGGGATTCATTGTTGTGCTGAGGCGTCCTGATGGCTTGCTTCGAGCCACATTCCCCGCTCATCTTAACCTCCTGCCCTTCGTATCATGATATATTGACTGACCAGTCTCTGCAAGCAGTTCACTGTTACTCCTTCTCCTGCATGTGTTTTTATGTTTATAATAGTAGCCAAAAAAGAAGTAATTTCGTTTAATTTAAACGAACGTAAGGTTTTTTCCAGCACTGATTAAATAATTTATTTTATTTTTACCGGTGGTTAATCCAGATTGCGCAGTAAAATCTAATTTGAGCACCTCAGAAATCTATAAAGGAACGAGGATGTTGATATTTAAGTAAATTAAAAAAAATTCATATTAGAAGAAGATAGTTGACCACATGAAGTAGATAGTAGGAAGACAGTCAATAAGGTTTTCAAAATAGAATAGTAAATGAAAACTATTTATTGTTCACAACTAAATAATTCCATGTATTTGCCTATTTTAATATTAGACAAAATATTTGACGATTCTGTAATTTTCCTTTTCAATATATTGTAAAAACTCTTATCCTTTTTCGAGGTTAGCAAAGAAGTGGGGAAATTTTATACCTGAGAACAGATGCCCGACTTGGCAGTTGACATCTCTGTTTCAATCTGACATTTACTCCTATCTTTGTTTATTTGTTATTTTTATTAATTTGCTTAATGTTTCCTTTTACTTGCTATTATACCTCGTCTTTCCCTCATTTATTTCATCTTCTGTTTACCTTTTTACATCTACCTCTTTACCATATTTATAACTAGTTCTAACGAATATTTTTCTACAAATTATTACTCTAGTTCTGTACTCAGAATTCTATCACACCTGGCTGAATATATTAGTAACTAGTTTCTAGTCCTCCTGTATGTATTCTTCCTCAAATTATTTTTATTTATTATTTATTATTTATTATATATTTTATAAACAAAACAAAAAATATTTTTTTTTTTTTACATATTTTCGTATTTTCTCTCTATATTTATTTTAATGTTTTGTCAATTCTTACAATGTTTGTATCTTTTCTGGATTATCTCAATTGTAGTTTGGTGAGTCAATTCTTAAAACAATTTTTTTTTAGGTTAATGTCTTCCAATTTAAGGAAGTCTTCTAAGAAATTATGAGGTTTAAGGTGCATGAATATGGGACAGTGGTCTCGAAACGTTGTACCATCTGGTGATAATTTTAATAAAGAAATTTCATTAAATTGGAAGTCATTAACCTCAAAAGAAATTTTTTTTAAGAATTGTTTGTTTCTTGTATTCCTGACGAAGCATAGGGAAGTAGGGCAAAACGTTGGTTAACAATAAATAGTTTTCTTTTTCTATTTTGAAACCTTTATTGACCGCCACCCGGACTGTCTTCCTAATACCTACTTCACGTGGTCAACTATCTTCTTCGAAAATGAATTTTTTTTTCTTAATTTACTTAAATATCAATACCCTCGTTTCTTTAGAGATATCTGAGATGGTCAAATTAGATTTGACCGTGCAATCTGGACCCGGACTATCTTCCAGCATAGAAATTCGTTTCGAGAGGACTGAAGTCTCCTACAACCAACAACATGCCTAAATTACGATGTTGACGAAAGTAAAATCCGACCATTAAATAGTGGAGAACGTATAGGTAGATTAGAGTTGAGTGGAGCCAACAGTGTGTCAAAGATTTGTTTTATTATCCGACCGGACCACAACCAGAAGCTCTAACGGCCTGCCCAGACTCGGCATGGCAATAAACCTATCCAGATACTGCAAAGCGCCAATTACTCGCCTCTGATAACTCCCAGCCAAACATCTGTTCATTGAGGCTAAACACTATTTATGTCATGACTCAAGAGTGGTTATGTGTTCATTGATTCATTCATATGTGTTTTATACGATTTCATTCATTATACTATCTAAAGACTCCTTGTTTACAGCGGTTGTCCATTAAAAACAAGTTTTCAACCAGTTACATACATTTTATGAGGTAAAAATGTTAGTTACGTCTAGTGATAAAATTTACCATATCCAAGGTTCGCACTAAGTGGGACAAAACCTCGATTAAGCTTTTAAAAATATATATTTTTTAATTTTTCGCTTTAACCAAACTACACTTTTATTCATTTTTTAAAATTTATTTACAAACAAAAATGCTTTTTGAGAGTACTATTGGTATATCACATTTATTATTATTATACATTTTTTTCAAAAATAAATAATTTAATTATATTAATTCAATTTCTTGAGACAAGGTAATTATTTATTAAATAAATCAAAACTTTGTATCCATTTTTGTCTCAACACTTTTGTTTTTCACCAGTCCAACGTTTCGGCCATTTTAGCCATCCTCAAGGACATCTAAATATTTAACAGCTTATATTATATCTTCATTTTTAACACTTATAACAACAACATTATTCACTAATAATATAACATACCTTCAATATAATTTCTTACATTAATTTGAAATAGCCATCAAATGGCCGAAACGTTGGACTGGTGAAAAATAAAAGTGTTGAGACAAAAATGGATACAAAGTTTTGATTTATTTAATAAATAAATAATTTAATTTCTATCCATTTTAGTCTCAACACATTTTATTTTTCTTAAAAGTCCGACGTTTCGGTCAATCCGGCCATCCTCAGGGACAATCTACTTAATACAATTTTGGAACTAAATGATTTAAAAACTCTAACTCTATGCAGGCTATTTTGCCCACGCCAAAACAACAATTTCTAATTAGTCAATATTCACATTAAAACCAAAATTAAAATCATTTATCACAGTCACTATTTGTTAAAACTTTATCACAACGATCAATTGTCCGGATTGGCCGAAACGTCGGATTTATAAGAAAAATAAAATGTGTTGAGACTAAAATGGATAGAAATTAAATTAGTTATTAAAAAAAAATTAACCAGTCTCAATAAAGTGTTTAAAATTAGAAATTATACATTTTCTTAAAACCTAGCTACTTTTTTATTCTAAATAGATCTTTTGTAAAACAATAAAATGAAAATATATTTAAACAAACATAAAAAGAGATTAACCATAAGTATACTGGAAAGAACTATTTTTATCACAAAATGATACTTTATGTATTTTTGGTGATTGCTATGTACAAAAATCATTTTAATTATTTAAGCTAGTTAAAATTTTAAAAAACAACTAATTTCCCTGAAAAATAATTCAATACATAAATTATTTCACAATCGGTAATAAAAGCGCTTATGTAAACAATGGCGTCACTTTTACTGATTCACACTCATGAAAATTAATGACCGTTGAAAAAGTCAAAAACAATACTCCTAAACATTTTTTTCTTTGATTGCTTATCTTTGTTTTATAAATTCTACTTCAATAATTTATACTTTGAAGTTTCTTTTGGATATTTTAATGAAAAACAATACTTATAACTAAATTAAAGTAAATATATATTCATCCTATATGGTTCTATTACATTAAATTAGTTTTTATGAGATGTTGGAATCATTCACTAAAGAAGTTAAAAAAAAGTATTATAGATTCATTCACTCAAGTTAAGACCAGATCAGCCCGAAGGCTTAGAATTTTTAAAGAAGTACTGAATGAATGAGATGTGTTTAAAAAAATGGATCTATTTAAATAATTAAGAACACATATACAATGGAAAAATATATCCGTCTGTCGAAACCAATGTGAAATTTTAACTAAAACACACAAAGTATTTTTAATTAATCAACAAAACCTAAAAAAAAACCAAATAAGTTATATCTTTTAAAAATCAACAAGTCAGTAATTTAAAAGAACAATATGGTATTTATGTTAAAAGAAACAAAACAATAATATCAAAATTGCGTCATAGCATTGATCCCTGGCATGTTAACCAAATGAGCTCTTTCCAATGTAGCCCGTCGAACATAGTTGCTAAGAGCTCTCCGAGTCTTTTCATAAACTGGTTAATTGTTCTGGAGAGCAGGTCCGTTGATCAAAATATTTGATTCTAATTTCACTATACTTGTGACTTTCCCAAGAAGTGAATGGTAAATTCCTTTTCTTCCAAGTAACAAACCGTGCAGTTATCGCTACTATCTATGTACCCATGGTTTTACACTTAAAGGGGTGTTGCAAATATATTAAACCGTCTTTGATAGGGATCAGGAATAATATTATAGAGGTCGCTCATTTGTGGCTTGAGAAAAGAGAAAGTAAGAGCAAACCCTGGTTCGGTGAAGACTGTCCGAACATGAGTGAAAAAGAAATAGTCCCTAAAGTTGAAGTTTTAAATTATACCATCATCGGTTGTAATGCATAAAATCTTCAGGCCCACGAAATGTCATTAATACTAAAGGGTATACTCGGAGGTGTATAAATTTTACAAATACTTCTATCCATTTTAATAGGGTCATTAGCATGAAAATGTATAAAAAATATTTTTAAAAAAATGATATTTGCTAACACGTCTCAAAAAAAGCTTAGGAATTCATTGCCAATCACTTAATAATATAGGTGAGCTGGGAATACCAAAGAAGTTGGTAAATTTAGAGGATATTACATTTTCTATATGTGGATTTTATATGTTCAGAAACGTATACATGCAGACACAAATCATTTTGCGAGATTTTTTTTTTTTATGGACCTCTTCCTGGTCAATTCTGATACACGAGGGTTACCTACTGGTTACTACCCTATTCTAACCATGGGGGGGGGGGGTCAAGTTTTCATTTCGTGAAACCGCCACAGAAATAAAAGTCGACTCATCAGGCCGGATTTGAATCGTCACGAGCCAGCTAAAGTTAGCACTTTAACTCGTTCGGCTACCATTTTGTGAGTCAATATTATTTGGACTTGGTGGTTCTTAAAACATTTATTTCCGTTGAAAATTCAAATACAAAATTTTTTACGATCGCAATACTTACATTATATTCCATACATAGGTAAGCGTAAGTGAAAAAATTAAGTATAAACAAAGGAAAACTAAAAAAGAAAAACAGTTCGTAACCACTGTCTTACTGCAGCTTATTGAATTGAATAGAAGGAGTTATTTTTAATTAACGATTCTAATAGAAAATCTGATTCTAATCACAGTTTGTATCAGTGATTTTTCCGATACACGTCCTTAAGACGTAAATCAAAACGTCTTCAATTTCCCCTAAGAATATTGAGTTGAGGAATAATTGTCACCATTATGAGGCATTCGAGCCCCTTCGGCCGGGCGAGGAAATATAATGACAAATTATCAAATCAAATTTAATTTTCAAAACATTTCGTTCTTTATGCTTAATCGATTTTCCTCACTGATTACACGAAAATTCGCAAAATATAAATTTAAAAATGTGCGTGAACAATTTACTCCTCCAGGACGCGTCGGATTGAAATAATCAAATGTTTAAAATCAATTTTAAAATTAAATATATTATGAAAATCCTCTTTTGAAAATATTTCGTTAGAAATGACTCAGTTAAGTGAGCTGGGCAACAATTGGAAGAGAATCTTTCGATAATTGAGAGCTACAAGTATCAATTCAAAATTTTCAAAACATTTGGAAAAATTTATTTATTATTTAAATTTATTTATTATTTATTCATTATTTCCGTTATTGTGGTGTGCTAACTGCCATCCCCACTCCTCCCAATACAAACTGCCCAGTCTGTCTTTGACCGTCAAAACAGGTATGAATTCTGTTTCATCATTTGATTTTATTCTTTTCTTTTTTCATCTCTTAATTTGTATTTTCTTTAATATTTCTTCTCTTATTTTATCTCTTATCCATCTGTTACTATTACCCTTTTCATTTACTGTTTACAAATTTTAATTTTTCTTATTATATTTTACTTTTCATTGTATACCTCTGTTATGTTCCACTTATTTTTCTTTTTGTAACTATGTCAAATGTTTGAATCTTTTTTAACCCTGACGAAGCCCTGTAACGTGGGGTGAAACGTTGGCTCAATACAGATAGTATAATTATTTACTATTTGAGTTTTTTTGACCGCACCCTGACCATATTCCATTCATTTGGAAACAATGTGGTGAGCAAGGAGTCTGGAGTTTAAATTAAATAAAATGTTTACACACACACATATTAATAAATATACAGTGTGTTTCAGGGTTATGTGCCCAAACTTAAGACATAAATTAAAGATTAATAACAATGAAAAAATCCGTAGGAAGCTATGTTAACGGACATTTTGTTCATCCGATATTCAAGTCCAAACGTTTTTCGTTCTTATGAATTATTTAGGATATAATAAATAAATTCATATATGTTCCAACTAGTTCGATAATGAAATGTAAACATTAAAATTTATATTAAATGTTGTTTAATGTGATTGCCTTGAGCATTAAGAAATGTTCGGCATCTATCTTCCCCAGAAGCAGTGGTCGAACGGCTCTCCAAATCAGACACCCCTACATTTTTTGGTGTTAGATTAAACAAAAAGTTTATGCAAGCCCGGTCAATGACTTTACGAAGAAGGATAATTGAATCTTGCGAAACAATAACACACATACAGTGCCGTTTGGTCATTGCTGCCTTCCAACAGCAAGATGACAAACCTTCCGTCTAAATGCTCCAGATAATCACTTTTTACAAGATTTAACATGAATGCGATGTTTAAATTTCATTATTAACCTAGCCTACTCATCTCTCTTTTCTCAGTCCCCCGGTGTTCCTCAAGGTAGTTTGTTAGGTCCCATTCTTTATACGGTTTATACAGCTGACATCCCAACCCACCCTAACGCTTAGGACTGTGTAACCTCTGCCCCCCTGTCCTACAGTATCCTTTCTAAATACACCACTAATGCCTGTTGAACAGATTCGATACTTAGGACTCCATCTTGACAAGAGACTTACTTGGAATCCACACACAAGACTCAAACGACAAGAAACTGCTCGTAGATTCCGATTGCTACAACACTTACTTGACAAACGCTCTAAACTTCCCATCCAATCCTTACAATCCAAAATCGTACGTAAAATCCTTGATGCTCCTTATTACGTCACAAATAAACTCATTCACAAAGACCTTAACATCCCATTCGTTGCAGATTTAACCCAAAACAGATATGCGTCTTTTCATTCCAAACTCCTTAACCATCCTAACCCATTAATTCTTAATCTTTCATCCTTAACAATCCCTGATAATCCTCCAAGGTGTCTGAAAAGAAGATGGCCACGGGACCTTCTAATTTAAATTAATGTTTGAAGTACCACCAATGTGTGGTTCCTTCCCGAGATTTTCAAGTGTATATGAAACATACAACATATTTACCTATTGTATTATTTTGTACAGTTGTAAATTACATTAAATAAATAATTTAAAAAAAATTCATTATTAAAGTAGCTGGAACACATATTAATTCATTTATTATAACCTGAATAATTCATAACAATGAAAATCTTCAGGGGCGAATATCATCTAAACAAAGAGTTGGTGACAATTCCTTTATAGGGAATTTGAGCTTGTTTTGAGGTCCTTGATTCATATTAGTAGTTACGACACCTAGCTCTGAAACACTTTATTGAAGCTTTGAAACTTTATTGAAGTATTTAAAAATATATTTAAATCTATTTTTTTCTATGACTGATGGAACAAATAAAAATATTTTCCTTGAATAATAGCGTTTCTTTTCAATAATTTATTTTAAAACAAAAAGATGATATTTTGATCCTTTTAAAACCGAAGGTTCGCATCTGCATTGGAAGAGGAATTAGGCATCGGAGGAGGTTGTTAGAAGGAACCGATGGCAGTTACAGCCAGGTCGTGTTCTTGCTATAGAGGACCTCGATTCCAACCCGAATTCCAACCACTTCGGGGGATTCTTTTCACACGAATAACTACACTTCCTTATATTCCTGAGAGAGTATGGTGATGCCATGTTGAGCCATAACCTAATTTCAAATAATTATCATTTTGAGTCAATATGATGTTTTGTTTTGTAGAAGATAAGCCAATAATTGCATATATTTGATTTAAAATTTGGGGTTTGTTGTAAAATTTCGACGTGGTTGAGATGGAGATCTATTTTTGAAACTTGCCTGACCAACATTTGAGCGTCTATTTTTAATGAACGGTGGCGTGTTATTTGATTGACCGTACTATTTTCTAAACTAGATAATTGGCTTGACATTTCTTGACAATTAATTCTTGATGCTTCATAACCTATAGCAGCTTCTACAACTTTATCAAATGTACCATCAGATAGTTGCAACAGTTTTTCACTGATAGTATTATCAACTATCCCTCGATTAAATTGTGCCTTTAAAAAAATATTTGAAATATTTTTCTTATATTCACTCTCAAATTTGCACGTAGAAGCTAATGTAAACTCAGAAATGTATTGACTAACTGATTCAAACTCTTTTTGTAACCTTGACAAAAATCTATGCTGTTCACACATTTGGCTTTGGACGTAAATGGTTCCCTAACACCTCAACTAAACAGGGATATGGCTTAGTAACCGGATTATCAGGGGCATAATACACTATGAACGTGGGGGCCTATGTGTAGTAAGAGTACTTTGACCGAAATTTCCTTGTTTTGACTAATACCTCTCAAGTCTCTTGCAGTATTAGTGAAAGGTCTCTTTTGACTCGTCAAAATATTCGAAATTTGAAACCAAATTGAAATTATTTTGAGATAATTGACTAGACTACATGCGAGAAGAATTTCGCAGTTCTGTAAAACAGAAACCATAGTGGCCAAACTTGCTTTTAATTCCTGGTCCATCCTGGCAATCGGCAATGTTGAGTAAAGAAGAAAAGGTTAACTTACGTAGCATTGTGACCATGTGCTACGAATCCAGTTTTATCCTCGTCGCCACTTGTAAACTTTGACTTGGAAATATCCATTAAACACTGTACTTTAGAACATTTTTAAATTTTATTATTATTAACATAAAATATGAAAATTTTATTATATTAATACAGTATATCAGTGTTGAAGGATGATAAATTTACACCTATGACATCTAAGTGCTATAAAGAACTCTGCAGCGACGCCGGTTCGTAACCTGGTGGGTCGACTTTTATTTCTGTAGTGGTCCCACGAAATAAAAACTTTACCATCTCCCGCTTATGTTAGAATAGAGTGGTATCCTGTAGATAGTAATTTTACCATAAAGGAGAAATTCGCTAGCACTTTCAGTTATATATTAGGTGAATGACCTGGAAAAGGTTGGGAAAATATATCCCAACTCGTAATAACGTTTTTGTAATGTAATATTAAAACCATTTATTAAGACATTTACACTATTATTAAATCTAATATATTATTAATGTAGAGTCTATTTTTTATTTATAGAGTTTTGATATAAAATTTGTATACGTTTTTTCAAGGTCTGATGACAAATAGGTATGACTTTGTCCACTTCAACGAGTCAATTGCACGATAAATCACGAGAATAAAGATGGCTGCACAAGCCTGCTTACTAGCATCCATAATCGAACCTTCTCCGCAAGCATGCTTGAGCGAGTTTGTGATAATTATGGGCTGTGCAAGCATCTCAATACAATGCAATAATGTCCATATCCATTCTCAAGCAGAAATAAAGATTACGAACGCATTACTCTTAGGTGTCCATCCGTTTGAGAAATGATTTTTTTTTTCACTACCACCACAAGTATCTGACGATACCAGTTAATTCGCATTAATGAATTTGATCCATGGCATATGGACATACCTATATCAGTAGAAATTTTCTAGTACTTTAAAAATTTCAATTTTCATTTCCTTCAAAAATCTATTTTATGTCAATAAATAATATAACTTTTGTTATTAAATTCTTGTCTGAGTATTTTTATCTGATAGATGGTTTAAATGATAATTCAAAACATAAAACATACGATTAATATCGTATTAATACGAGAAAGTTGGTGATCATTAAGCTGACAGTTAGTAAATTTGAATTTAAATAGACATAATTTAAAAAGAAATTTAAATATTTGAAAAGGATAAGAAAATATAGGTTTCACTACAGGATGATAAGTCCATGGAAGCTTTTTAAAAATTTATTAATATACAGATAAAATAAATATTTTATTCAAATAATAAATAATTTATATTGAAAGATAGATACATGGTATATAATCGTAGAAGATAATTTTAATCATCGTATGATGAACATGTAATGTTTTGAGCGGATTTTTTAGGAATTTATCTCTGTGAAGCGAAAAATTAACTGAAATGATTCATTTTATAGGATAGTAGTTTTTCAGACTTTATGTTCTATAAAGTCTTTTTAATTAATTTTTTTCAGACGTTATCTTCTATAAAGTCTTTTTAATGTAATGTTCTTTAGACATTATCTTCTATAATGTAATAAAAAAAAATACAATGTTAATTACACTAATTGTTACTTTTATTAATATCCAAATTCATTTTAGAAGTTAAAAAATTAATTAATCATTCTCTAATACGAAAATATCAAACAATAAATTATTATTTTTCAATATTCAATATTCATTATACCAAGAATCCAACAGTTTGCCAAAATATAACAAAGCCGTGTACGTAACAGGAATCGGGAGAGATCGGACATGCTCGGCTGCCTACGATTTTTCAGTCTAAACTGCTACCTCTATTTCTTATTTTTTGTCATTCTGTTATTTATCAAATTCATTTATGGATCATGTGTACATTTTTTATTTCTGTTAACTATGCAAAATATTTAATTGTTTAAAAAAAAAAATTAAACGTACTTTAGAAGTAGAGTTTTTAAAATTCGGCATTTCAAGCCCTGTAGAACTATTTCAATGAGGATAGGGACTATAATATTAAAGATCAAATAGTTTTTGACTGATGCAACGAATTTATCCAAAATTTTAAAGCTGTTTTAGGTAAAATCGAAAATGGAATTTCCGGTAAGTTGATTTTATAAAAAAAAAAAAAAGTTGCTGTAACATCACACGCATTTTTTTTTACGAATTTTCGTTGTTGCAGAAAGTCTACTTTAATGAAATCTATTATTACTACTCAAAATTGATGAGTCTGCCAAGTATAGTTAGAAGAAATATAAAATGGCGACTATTTTAAAAACGTTAAATATTTTAATTTTTCATTCGGAGCTATGTATTTTTAAAACTACCAGCAACACTAGAAAATCTAAGAGGACAAGTTCAATAATTTCCGAGATATAGCTTTTTGAAAAGCAACATCTCATAAAAAATGCACTGAAAAAACAATAGTTAGTGAATTTATTTTGATAAATCTATATCACACAAACCATAAGACGAAGAAATTTCTGCAACTACTCAAATTAAAGCAAGTTGAAGGTTCTATAAAATAGTTTATTATACTCATATTCACAAGAGTAGTATTTTATCATAACACTTAATAAAATAAATTGATTTATGCTAGTTCAGACAAAATTTCTTATGTAAAATTTATATTCATACGCGAATATCATAAAATCTACTAACATATGTTTCATAAACTACTGTATGTTTTTCATAAATCAAAATGTTTGTTCGAACAATTAGAAATCAACATTTTGTGAATTCATTTTGTTGAATATTAGAAAAAATATACTGGTATGAAGATAAACATCATAAACTACTTATTAAATAAATTAAAAATTCGTATCCATTTTTGTCTCAACACTTTATTTTTCACCAGTCCAACGTTTCGGCCATTCTAGCCATCCTCAAGGACATCTTCAATATAATTTCTTACATTAATTTGAAATAGC
>NW_027108332.1:1026068-1041908 GCF_000696795.3 Halyomorpha halys | reverse complement strand
CATGGCATCCCGCAAAATGATTTATAAGACGTTGTCACGTCAAAATGGATAAGAATTTTTGATTTATTTAATAAATAATTATCTTGTCTCAAGAAATTGAAATAATATAATTATTATAAACTACTTTATAATACATTAAACTAGCTTTAATTTGAATGCTGATAGATATCTGTACGTTGATTGATTTTCAGCACATTTTTTATGAAATGTATCTCAGGAAATATTGAACGTAAATAACTATATTAGGACTCATATTTTATCAAATTTACTGTATTTTAAATGATGATCTCTTAAGATTTCTAGTGTTGCTGGTAGTCTTAAAGATGTAGAGCTCCGAAGGAAAAATTTTTTTTTATACCCAGCTCTTCAACGCATTTGAAAACTGAATTTCGAAATTTCTCACGATCGCAATACTGCCCCTTACTACATATTCCATATATAGGTAATTGAAAATAAAAATAAAACATCACTGAATAGCTAGAATGGTCTAGGTAATAACCGAACAAATATAAGCTTGCTGTATTGGGGCTGTAGGACTTTTAGGGATGAGAGAGACAGACCATTGCCTTACCTAATTGCGTTATAAGTCGTGCCTCCCCCACGTATTCTATACTCTGTAGTGTTCACATAAAGAGTGATATAACAGTTCATAATCCAACTGGAATGGAAAGCAATCCACTCTATACATTGTGCTGAACTTTGTTGGTTTCATTTTTTTTTACACTGGAAGGTAAAATTGTTTTCGTGTTGATATCTATGACAACGATTTTAGGAGAGTCACCAATGTTGTCATATTTACTTATTTCAAAATGCATTATTTTATAAAACGACTTCTGAGAAAAAACCTATAAATGGCTGATGATTATGTTGGTGTGGGAAGCATGTGATTATTCACCGTGAGAGAATTTTATTATAATACAATAACCGTTTGGTGACCTTATCTTTTGTTATTAACACAGCTTATATTACACCTGAACACTGTTTATCAAAGACCAAATAACATAATCCGTGGAAATTATTTTCGAAAGAATCACAATTGAATAATGAACCTTTCTCAGCATTGCTTTTGTCTTATTGAAAATTATTGTTTCATAATGTTTTGTGGAAACGGTTTCAATCATTTCATCCTCTTTCCTTTTCTGACAACAGACCGATATTAGCAAAGCTTCAAATTTTACGTTATTACAGTTAATGAAGACAGGAAGCTGCTGGTCGATTTCGACTATTGCAACATTTACTAGACAAACTGTCTAAATTGCCAATCCATTACAAAAGACTGATCTACATGATTATTATAAAGCCTATCTGGATATACGGAGTTGAGCTTTGGGGCTCCACTAAACCATCAAATTCCTCCCGAATCCAATCCTTACAGTCTATAATCCTTAATACTCTTCATCCATCAGGACCTCAATGCCCCATATGTTGCCGATTTGGCCATAACCAAGTTCCATTCCTTCCATGATAAACTTCCCAACCACTCAAATCCACTTGTTTCTAGCCTAGCTTCTCCTTCATTACCTAATAATCCTCCTAAGCGTCTGAAAAGAAGATGGCCTCGAGATCTTCTCCTCTAGAAATGTTATTGGAGTTCTATCAATGGGTTGATTCTCCACATGTTTATATCATGTCACTATGTCACCTACAGCTAATTTACTTGTTGTATATATTTTATACAGTTGTAAATAACAATAAATAAATTATTTAAAAAAAAAAAACATTTAATGACATCACTTTGTTGTTCTTTAGGGCTATAGGGCGTATAACCCAATTGTCATGAACGCCCATCTTTTAAATTTCAATTATTTTCCATTATTATTACTTTTTTTAATTTATTTTATTTCAATCCCTAGATTCTGAGCTCTTTAAATTTGAGATAGTCAATTATTTTAAAGTGGTATTTTAACATATTTAGATTTAGGTTTTAAATCTTGTTTAATAGGTAAATTGTTCTTTAAAAATTTAATACTAACTTTATGTTTTTTTTTTGTCATCTCCAGGGCTACTGATACGCCAGGTCCCACTCCTAATCTACTTAAATCCGTGGTCTAGAAATGGCATTCCTGAAAAATATGCCTGACTGTAAGTGTAGTGATGTGTTACAATACTATTGAGATTTTTGCTGTGACTTCTTATTAATCAGATATGAATGAGTTATATTTGTATGTCCTATTCTCAATCTAGCTATAGCGACCTCTTCCCTGCGATGGGAACGATTTGACGCGGTCCATGGTTTAGTTATTTTTTTAATAGTTTTTAATTTTCTTGTTGAACTTTCATTTCACATGCAATGCCAACTACATGATATTTCACTTTTCCGTGGAAGACTTATTTCTTGGGCGTGTCAGAATGGCCGCGCCCTGACCTGGAGGAGCAAGTGCTTGCTCGTTTCCAGCGATCCCTCCGTGACCTGGCACCCATATAAAGTAAAAGATCCTAAGTTTTTGAGTATATTGATATAAGCCTGAATTTGAATGATAGTCAGATGTTTCGGGACATGTTCTTGAGAACTTTTAATTAACTCAAAGAGTTAGTTATAATTACTATTTTGGTAAGTGTTGTCAAGGAGAAGTGGAGTGCTGTGACTATCGCATAGAGTTCAGAGGCATAATTTATGCAGCTAATTTAATGACTGTCATAATTGAAAAAAAAACATTATGTCATTAATGAACAACTGTCTAAAAATAGCGGTAATTAAATTTAAGATATTCAAAAATAAAACATTTATATTAATACTTACATACTAGCAAGTCAATTTTTTTGACACTTTGATCACAAAATTCTAAGAATACAATTCTTTCTTCACGTTTCATATATTTTCTCGAACATAAAATTTGATATTTCTGCCAAATATGAATTTTCTATTTTTTCGAGTTTTTAATTTCAAATATTTTTAGAAAAAAAAAAATGTTTGTTTTGATCTAAGGAATAATTTTTTTTAGATATCTTAAGTGAGTTCAGGGATCCCCTGTTTATACCAGATTCCCATTTTATCATGTTCCAGTTACTACCAATGAAAGAAGACAAATCTTATTTTTTTATCTTCATTTTTATGATTTTAGTCATTGCAATTTTTTCTTGAAAAAAAGAAATTGTTATGAATCATAAGATTAACTAATTTATTAGATTATTACCTAATTCACTGAAGTACGAAACATGATATAACTTCTGGCCACCAATAGAATCATAAGCTTTTTCGAAATCGTAGTAATGGCGAGGAACAATACTTCTAAATCATCTTAATTAAGAAAACGATGCCACAAATCGAAACGTAATACAAAACTTTTTTTTTTTTTTTTATTTATTTGTTGATATTTACAACTGTATAAAAAAATACAACCAGTAAATTTGATCATAATGACATAATGATATGATACAGGATGTAGAGAAACTACCCAGTAGTAGAACTTTAAAAACAGTTTACAATATAAGGTCACGAGGCCATCTTTTTTTCAGGCGCCTTGGAGGATTGCCAGGAATGGAAGAGGAAGCAAGGTTAGAAACGAGTGGGTTTGGGTGGTTAGGGAGTTTATTATGGAAGGAATAATATCGGGTTCGGGCTAGATCGGTTACATAAGGAACATTTAATACAAAACTTAAGAGAATTTTTATGTGAAAGCAGGTTTACGGAATCAAAGAGAAACAATCCATTGTTGATAGGCTGGTAAACAATTCCTTGGTTCCCATGATTAGCCGAATCCAATTAAATTGTCTGTCTGCCTTAGCATTACGGATGCCGTCATTAGCTAAATCATCTGTATATTTTATCATTTTCCTTGAATGATTTTCCTCAGAAAAAGTCATGCAAGAGATTTCAATAGCAGCCTAAAAATAGAGAAAAATCGATGAGTCCTAGTGCAATTATTGGATTCGATGTCACAATTACCCAATTTATATTAAATAAATTAATTATTTATTGTTTAAATAAGTTAATTGGTATTCAGGTAAAGTCTCAACACTCTTTATTAAATCTCTAACAATTAACAGCTTTTATTAAACATTCATTTTTAACAATTTTAACAATAGCATTTTTATTAATAATTTAACATACCTTAAATATAAAGTTACACCTCACATCCAAATATTTTGCAGGCTATTAATATCTGCCCAGGTCATTAATATCAGACCTACGAAACAATAAATTAATAGGGAGTCATTAATTATTAATAAGCTTGCCTTAGCTTATGTCTAGTTACCTATTTTATAATAGATCAACTTAAAATTATCACTTTCCAATCGATAGACAATTTTTAACCTTTCAGGTAAGGCTTATAATAGTATTCAAATTGTATTTTGGTCTAAATTTTTATTTATTTGATTATTAAAATTCATATCAAAGTTAATTGTAAATAGTATCATCAAAATTTACCCATATTTTTCATAAAATTTCTCAATAGCGTTGCTTCAAATTTCTTGTATCTGTTTTAAAATTCACTGTATAATTGATGTTCTGTGGTATATAAACAGACATAAGTATTTTTCTTTTGAGCATGTTATTTTCTTTATGTAAAATCATTGTATTATCAAAGCCGAATTAGTGTTGGTTTTTAGCTGTAACTGCTTAACCTGGATACCAAATTATTTATTTATTCTTCTTTATCTTATACGACTTTATATTTTAGATATTATTTATCTAAAATCATCGCTCTTCCTTTATTTAATTATCAAATATTTCATATATATTTTTTATTACAGTGCTGTTTTATTGGGATCCTTCTCCGTATTTCTGATATCATTTCTGTGATGATACATTCTGTCACCCAATAACTGCTTAGTTTCATCTATGTATACAGCTTGACAATTTAAACAAGAAATTTTATATATCAATCCTAATTGACTTTTTGTAATTTTTTTTCCAAAGAATAAAATTAAAAATTATTATAGGAAACTGGGGGAAAAAATTGATAAAAAAAAAGGGGGGGGAGGTTAAGCCGTAGTCAATCAGTTGATGTCATTTCAGCTAGAAAAAGGCGAATGAAACTAAAATTTTAAGAACATTATGGATAGTTGTCGCAGTGTTTTATTAGTGGTTATAATTAGTATTTATTACAAATAATAATAATTAATTTTAAAAAAAAATTCACTTCTGGGGGGGGGAGCGGGTGGGCAGCTGGGTTATTGACTTATTTCACTTCCTAAAAAGAAAATCCAGAAAATAACTTTTAATTTTACTTATGAGCCTTTCAGTTGATAGGATAACTCAATAAAATCATTCTTAGTATATTCAGTATTGATTCAATAACTATTAAGCATTGAAAGAATGGTTAAGGACAAATTGCAAATTTTTGTAAAATGCTGTAATTCTGTATTGAATGTCCCGAGGATAGTTTGATTTGATATTAATCCTAACTAACTGAATGTTGTGTCCTCTCCTTCCCCGCTGGGTTCACTCATGTATCCAATAACTTTTAATTATTATAAAATTGTTAAAATTTATATTTATCGTTAACAATTTGATAATTTAGGCAGATATGGGAGTTCGGAAAACTGAGGAAGAGATCAAACAAAGTGGACATAACCATGCAGAAACAGCACTTTCTCGGAAGAATAATCGGTTCTCGGAACACTCGATGCAATAGATTTCTTCTCAGACTGGTTCTGAGGATCGGTCGACCAAGATCCAATCCAGCCGAGCAAGTAGTGCCATCTTCCAATATCCTCATCGCAGCATTGACTGACAGTTACGCGAACTACCTTCCAACGCCCCACAAAAATATAATTCATTTTGACAAATGCATTGGTTCAGATATTCAGAGTGAATCGTGAAAGAGTTTTTTTCATTATTGTATAGAAAAGTAGAACTTTTTGAAGGAATCTTACATTGTCCGCTTGCTACAAATGAAAAGAACACACAATCACCCAACGGCCCACACACAATAATGAGAGAGACGGGACCAAACTTAATCGTTTCCAACCTATTCTACCTCTACCTGCTCCAGGGAAGAACCATTGTGCTCCCCACTTCTCAACACCTCGATATATCTTCTTTTTTTTTTCTTTCTTTCTTTTCTTTTCTTTTTTTTCTATTTAATAACCCGCTGCAGGGTTTTTTTTTTTTACTCCCGAAACCGTAAATTAAAATTAGAACCAAGAAAAACCACTGTTTATTCTGCTATTTAATTGTTTGCATACATTTATAGCTTAGTTAATAATACATAACAGTATTCAAGCATTTTATTTTCAATGTAATTACTTGCAAAGTTTTAAATATATGTTTGAGAGGGATTCCTTTTATATATCCGCTATGGAATAGGAGTCGATCATCTGATATAATCTTCAATACGCTAAACCGGCACAAGAGAATAAGAGAATAATTTAATTAAAAATTAACCCCATTTTTCAAAATATTTTATTATGGACTGATGTTATGTCATTGCAAAACGTGATTCCCATTATTATTCACTATTTATAATGGAATTTTCATCCTTAATAATTTTGGAGAATAGTATATACCTGATTTTAATAAACATTCCTATTATTGAAAAAAATTATATTGCTCAGTAAGCATTATCTTGCCCCCCTCCCTTAGTAAACAATATCTTCCTAAGACAATTTTTGACATCACTGTAATTAGAAAAATTTTAATGAAAACAAATTAAATGTAACAATTTTCTTCATTTTAATATCTAAAAAAGCTGTATATTCAGGCCAAAAAAATGGTTAATTTTTAGAAATGCAATGAATTGACTTTTTTTTGTTAGTAAAAGTTTCTCAATAAGTAAATAATGTAACCTATCCATGTGTTGGTATTTATCACCATTACATACATATATATGTTTTTGTATGAAATTATTTTAGTTTTTTTCAATATTTTATAAACTAGTATATGTTTTTTAACAACCCGGCAACCCCAGGCTCAAATTTAACCTAGGTTATTGGAATGTCCTGTCTCTCTACAGACCCGGAGCACTAAAATTGCTCTTAGCACAGATTGAAAAGTACCATCTGGACATAACTGCTATCCAGGAAATCCGGTGGATAGGTCAGGGCATTATTGAGAGATGTCACACTATTTATTACAGCTGTAGCGAAAGGTCCCATGACTATGGTACAGGATTCATTATCAAGGGAAGATACCGACAACAGGTGATAGGATTTAAAGCTGTAAGTCCTAGAATATGCGTGATAAGGATTGAAGGAACATTCTACAATTATTCCATTCTAAGTGTACATGCCCCCACGGAAGCCTCGGAAGATGTAGACAAAGCTTCTACGAACTCTTGGAGAGAACTGTGGATGCCTGCCCACAATATGATATGAAGATCATTTCAGGTGACTTCAATGCAAAGGTGAGTAAAGAATCAATATTTCAGCCAACTATCGGTCGACATAGTCTGCACGAGTTAAGCAATGACAATGGAGTAAGACTTGTTAATTTTGCTGCTTCTCGTGACCTTAGAATTGGAAGTACCCTCTTCTCCCATAAGAAAATCCACAAAGGAACATGGAAAATACTTGACTGGTCAACATTAAATCAGATTGATACTCCAGAACATTGACATTCAGATTTGGACAGATGAAGTAATGGAGCTTGGAATAAGTCCATAATCTGTCCAATCCATAAAAAGGGTAATCGGATGGTCTGGGACAATTATAGAGGTATCTCCTTACTCTCTTGTGCATATAAATTGGTGTCCAACATCCTCTTTCAGCGCCTACTCCCCTTTGCAGAAAAGAGCTTAGGTCCGTACCAGTGTTGTTTTCGGAAAGGACGATCCACAACTGACCAAATATTTTGCTTACGCATCATGCTTGAAAAAGGACGCGAATACGGGATTAAAACGCACCACCTATTTGTTGAATTCAAAGTAGCATATGACAGCATTCATAGGGGACAGTTGTACAAGACAATGAGAGAATTCAACATCCCTGAGAAGTTAATTAGAATGGTTAAACTAACCATGAGAGAGGTGAGATGCATGGTGCAGATTGGGAGAGCAAGATCTGTTGTGTCTCAGGAAGAGGACTAAGGCAGGGGGATGCATTGTCCTGCCTCCTCTTTGATTTAGCTCTTGAAAAGGCCATTAGAGAATCTGGAATTCAAGTGGGCGGAACAATATTCAGCAGAACAATACAGCTTCTTGTTTACGCTGATGACATTGACATTGCTGGGTGTTCTTTCTAAGCTGTCTTTGATGGATTTATGAAATTGGCTGAAGCAACAAGAAAAATGGGGCTTTAAGTGACTGCAGAAAAGACCAAATACATGGTCACAGAGGAAATCTCCAGGGCCGGTGAAAAAACAGGATCGGAAAATATACTTTCGGAAAAGTCCCCGCTTTGATCTTGGATCGCTCATAACCCAAGACAATGTTGTGGACTCCGAAATTAAAGAAAGAGTCCTATGTGCCAACCGCTGTTATTATGGCCCCAGTCCCTATTTTAGGAGCCGTGCCTTGTCTAAGGACACCAAAATCTATCTGTATAAAACAATTATTCGGCCAATTCTTCTGTATGGCTCGGAAACGTGGACTATCTCCAAGGCTGGTGAGCTCAACTTAATGGTCTTGGAGAGGAAGATTCTCCGTAAAATATTTGGAGCTGTCAAGGTTGACTAGATATGGAGACGTCGAACAAACCTCAAAGTTTTATATAAGGAACTAGACGTTGTCCAGTTTGTGAGGTTCAGCAGATTGAGGTGGACAGGGCATGTTGCTCGGATGGCTGAGAGTGATCCGCCAAGGAAAATAGTGACAGATGTAATACATGGAGCAAGACCACGCCTTCGATGGAGTGATGGTGTGAGTGGTGATGCCAGGACTACGAAGAGAGTGAGGAACTGGATGGCAGCCGCACAAGATCGTAATGATTGCTGGAGGCTGTTGGAGGAGACCAGGACTCGACATAGAGTAGTGGAGCCGAGTTAATAATAAAATAATTTTTTTTTCAATCAGAGTGTTTGCTAAACCCTTTTTTATAAATACTTTTTCAATTATTTTTAGAGCACATTTCAGTTCATTGATTAAATTAAAGATGCCAACTAATCAATTAAAGAATATATATATATTAGTGATATTTTACATCTCTTCTTGAATAAAAGTATTTACTGTTACCACCTGTTGTAACAGAACAAATACATTGGAATTAAATAATTACGTATTGAATAATATTAAAAAATTTGATTAATGTTAATAATATGAAGAAAAAAATTGTTATCAATACATTATAAATAATTCTTATATATTAAATATAAGAAAATGTATATGTATACTTAATAAAAAGTCATAATTTATTTGATAAATGTATATTAAGAATTATTTACTATTTATAAATAATTCTTTTGGAATAGAGGATTATTTGACGATTTTATTGACATAATAAAGTATTTTGTGGATAGATAAAATTTATTTAATCATTTTGATTGATTTTTAAATTTGAATATTTGAACATATAAATTATTTTTGCTAGAAGCCGGTACAGTGGAATTTAAATAAAAAATATTCCGATTGCCGTACACTGGTAATTGACGATATATTGTGTCAGTGATAATTTTTGAAACCTACTTTACGCATGAAAAGTGGATTAAGTTTTTAAAACTGATTTTTGAACATAAAAAGACAGCGGGTAAAAATAAAAAAGATTTTCATTCACTTCGATATTAAACAAGTATTAGGTAATGGAATGAGAAATCAAATGAAGTTCTTTTCCAAAATTCACCATGTCAAGAAGTAAGTTGAAATCTCTAGAGAAAATTTATCTCAATTCAAATCGTTTCACAAGTACTATATAAATAATTTTTAAAAAATATATTAAAAAGATATTTCTATAATGTACAGACACTGAATTTTTTTAAATGATCATGATCAAATATGTTAAATAATATTCGAATAAACATAATAAAGTAAATTAAGTGAAATCGGGAATTGGAACATAATTAAGAAGAATTATTAGAAGAAGTCATCGCAAACAACAGGAAAACGTCAATCAAGACTCAAATCTTAAGTATTTTATGAAAATTATAAAATTTAATTTCTTGAATATTGATGTTTAAATTTATGTTTAGATTATATTTATTAAATCTTAAATTATTTTTATTTTTGTTTATATAAGAAATTCTCTTATATAAATAACCAATAGTCAAATATTACGAACATTTCCGGATAATAATTTTAAACATTTAATTTTGTACTAACACTGAATTAACAAAATTTTGAAGTCATATGTGTTAATTATGTAATGTTTCCGTAGCAACCCAATAAATACAGTTTAAACATAGTAACAAGACACAACATTTAGATGTTGTTAAAAAAATAAACATTACAATATATACATATATAATTTAGTTAATTTTCATGACTCTAAAATTATGTAGCAGTAAAGCGGTTAATGTGTAAGTCATATGTATACTACGATATTCATAACTGTTAAATAGCTTATCGTGACAAACAATAAATTCCTATTCAGATAGCAAATTTGCACTCACGTTCACTCACCCATGTTAAATTCCCCGATTTTTCCAGATCCGAAAATTCCCCTGATTATTTTCAGGTTTTCGAGATCCCGTAGACACCCTACTTATTGCTTTAGAATGATAAATGGAGGACAACACTCGTTTTAGATAACTCATCATGAACAATATATTTATAAAAAAGTTCGCCAAGAGGCTCGTAAATACCAGTCCAGCGATAATTTGACTTTGTAGTTGGATCCACATGTTTGCCATTTGCCCCAAATCTGAAGGTGTCTCTACACATTTGGCAAATTCACGGATGTGCAAGCGTGAGGATGGATTATTTAGATTGGTTGGTACAAGTTGGCCTGAATTTGCAACCGACCCGTCGAGTGTTAGTTTTTGTGCACAAATTAAAAGGAGCTTGTGCTGCATCCACACGTTTGTTTTCAGTTGGCATTGTTTTATAACTGCCAAAAGATGAATATTTGTGCTACCGTGTTTTAATTAATTAAAGAATTTCCTCAACGTTTGGATTCAATAACTACTATATCTTTGAATTCTGTCGATTCGGTGTAGGTTATACGTTGTTTTAAATATATTCAATTAATGTAAACGGTTAATTTTTTATTTAACACAGAACAAACATTAACAAATATTTCATAAAAATCTAGACTGAAAGTTGGAATTATAGGTTAGTACCATTTTTATCATCTACCATCTAATTTCCTGATATTTGTATTTCCTTTTATTTTAAATTTCTTTATTTTGTCCTTTCTTTACAATGCAAACAGAGTTAACCGAATGTAATAGCCGGCAAAAGGCAAAAGAAAAATATAAGACGTTTGTTGCTTCTGTTGTTTACCAAACATTTCTAGTCTTGGATTTGCGGCAAGTGACAAACGTGAAGATCCAAAATAAAAGTGTAAAATCTCCAAACGAAGGGTTTGAAAAATAATGGACTTGGAGAGCATAAATGTTTTTCATTTCACAGTGGATACATCACGACTACTTGTGGTGGAACCTCAAGTTCCTTTCATTTAGACCAATCTAAGCAATCATGAGAGAACATGTCATAGATTTCAGGAAGATGGTGATGAATAAATTAAATAATCTGACAAATGTGCTCAATATTATCGGAACAGTACAATGTCCGTTTCGATCAATGATGGAATATGGCAAAGACAGCTCGATATTTAAAAAAAAAAACTTTGTATGCACGTCTTGTACATTAAAAAATAAATTAGAGTACCTTTATTTTTCATACTCCATTAAGAGAATAATTGAAAAAACCCATCACTACCCTTGACAAAACCAACAATGTAACTGTGGTAGAGAACCTGAGAATTGAGGTTGACAAGGTTTCGGTTTAGTCCAATCTTACCTCAGAATATCTATGGGAAGTAGTTACCGGACTTATGAGCATAAAAATAAGTTTCCTAATTATTTTCAAGATCAAAGAACATCTATGATGAAGGTATTGAAAAGGAAATCACACAAGATGTTTCTGTAAACCTAATTTGAAATTGCTATTAATTGCAAAATTGGGACATTCTTATAAACAAGAAAATATTTTTATAATTTCAAAAACATTTCAATGACAATATTGAAAATTCACTTTCTTTTTCAAATATATGTAAGTCATCTTGTACTGAAGTGAAAACTAAAAATAACAGGAGAGAGAGAGGAGTGCGAAATGAAATACCTAAAGTCAACAGAAAAGACTATATATACAGTCGGTCAGCTGTTCTACTCGATCAGCTGATATAGTCAGCTGACGGTCTGTAACTCCCCCCCACCAGTTCATGAACAATCCTCGTAAACTATATTATATACAAAGGAAAAAGATATATACAAATACAATAACAATAAATGAGATAGATACAAATACAATTAAAATACAATAACAATATTAAAAGATAAAACTACAGACATTCAAAATAACAGAACCCTATACAAAAAAAAAAAAAATATACAATTTCACATGAATGAATATTTACACTCACATGTTCAAGTCCCTTAAATGGTCAGAATGAAAAAATATCAAAAAACAAAACAACTTTAAAAATTTACAATATTGCCCTACGGAAGGGAGATGAGTACAATTCCCTACATCAAGATACCGCCGTTGCAGAAAGCTTTAATTTTTCTAGGAGAACTGTTATTCGCTTTTTCGGTTCTTTCATGCTTTCTATGGTGACAATATTGTGTTCTCTTATCGTGACCACTCTGAATGGGCCTTCGTACCTCTGCAGTTCTTTGCCTCTATTAGTTCCTACTTTCCGGTGTACACAACCGTCCCGATTTTAAGGTTGCCCATCAGATCGCAAACACTGAGATTGTGTCTTGTGACTCTTCTTTGTTTCTCCTTTTTAATTTTGTCCCTAACTTAGGCCCACATCTTTCACCGTACCAAGCAATTAACGACTATATTATTATATTTATCCTCAGTCGCTGTATCTTGGTAATTCCTCCGGCGTCCCCGCAGTCCAAAAATAATCTCGAAAGGAGAAAACCCTGCGACCGAGTGTATGGAATGATTGTATGGTGCGATCGCTTGTTCCATCACTTCATCCGGCTCTAGCCCCTTTTCTAACTGATATACCCATAGATGGTCGCTGAGGGTACTGTGGAGCCTTTCAATACCTCCTCGGGTCTTTGGATGTCCTGGGATGTTAAGGTGCCAAACCACCTCCATTATTTTCATCTCTTCCCTGACGATTGCGTTGTCAAACTCTTTTCCACTGTCTGACGAGATTCTATCCGGTACGCCATAAAACTGGAACCACGTGCGAAGGGCTGTTAACACTGCTTCTGCTGATCTCTCTTTCACTGAGTACGCCATAGCTAGTATGCTAAATACGTCTATTACTGTGACCCGCTTGTATCCCTTCCTCGTAAACGAATCCGCATGAAGATCACTAAGTGGTGTTTCTGCAGTGGGTTTCCCTCCTGGATCACTAGAGGTGGGTATCTGTCATATTTCGCAATCAGACATACGTCATAACTGCCGATGGTTTCTTGGATTGTGCGCTTCAAACGGCGCAACGCCTGTAGCGTTTCTTTCAGCCCTCTGTGGTTGGTCTTCCTCTGGTGATACGCAAGGGTCACCTCCATTTGGCATTCCGCGTCACGGAGAGTTTCTGCCATCATCGTACAGCTAATAGATGATGGGTTTGTCCACCCTTGTTGCATCCTTTAGTGCTCTGCAGATTCGGTTCTCCCTGAGACTAGGCTGGGACCATATAGTTACAATATTACTGCTGTTGTATTTTCCATGCTCCATCTTCAGTAGTCCCTAGGTTCTGGTTTTCCATATGATTTGGCGACGTTTATAATTAATGCTTTTATCAATTACTTCAATCTCGGTTGGTCTTTCCACAGTTGAGTCTTCATCTTCAGATGTCTCTCATCTGTTTTCCGATTCTTCTGTACCTGGTTGTTATTCTTCTTCCGGGTTCCACTCTCTCAAGAACTCTCTAGCATGTCCAGATGGTTCTGGTCTGCAACGACATTGTCTTTACCATGTGATGTCCATGTTATACTGGTTGAGGATCTCCTTCCATCTGGTGATACGGGAAGATGACTCCTTCAATTTTCCTACCCACTGCAATCGTCTATGATTAGTGTGAACCCTAAAAGGCCTTCCAAACACATAGGGCCGGGGATGATCCACTGCCCACACGATTCCTAGTACTTCCCGTTCTAAGGCGCTGTATCTTCCGGCTTCCGCTTCTGTGAGACGCCGACTGGCATAGACTACAGGACGCTCTTCCTCTTTAGTCTCCTGTGCCAACATCGCTCCTAGAGCAAACTCACTTCCATCCGCTATGAGCGTAAACTGTTTCACGAAGTCGTAGAATGCAAGAACTGGTTTCGTTGAAGCTCCTCAATGCATTTCCGGATGTTATGTGCTTCCTTTCTTTAACAAATTATTTAGGAACTCAAGGAACTCTGCCATATCGGCAACAAACGTTCGATAGTAATTTAATGCTCCTAGTAATCCCCGAATCCCCATTGCGTCTGTTTGTACCGCCATCCTTTGCAAAGCCAAAACCTTCTGGAAGTCCGGTCTCACACCTTGCTGGGAGAATCTATGCCCCAAAAAATTAATCTGCTCTTGCTCTAGCACTGACTTTTCACGGAAAAGCTTAAGGCCAAACTCCCTCACTCTTCGCAACACGCTCTTCAAGTGTTTCAAATGGTCACTCTCCGATTTGCTGAACACTAGTAGGTCGTCCATATACACCTGGCAAACTGCTCCGCCCAATCCCGCAAGAATTTGTCCATAAGTCTCTGTAATGTTACAGTAGCATTTTTCAGACCAATTGGCATTCTGGTGAATTCTTAGTGGCCTCTTTGAAGGTTTTTAAATTTATTTATTCATTGCTATTCACAACTGTACACTATAACACATTTAGTAAATTTGATCTCATTTAAAATAGTGTTACTGGCGTGTAGAGAAACTACCCATTGGTAGCACTTTAATGATGTTTTACATTAGCAGGTCTCGTGGCTAGAGGAAGCAAGGTTAGAAACTAGTGGGTTTGGGTGATTAGGGAGTTTGTAATGGAAGAAATGATATCTGGTTCGGGCTAGATCGGTTACATAGGGAACATTAAGGTCTTTATGTATGAATTTATTTGTGAGCAAGGAGCATTGAGGATTTTGGATTGCAAGAATCGGATACGAGTGGAAGGGCAGACCACTGCTGCTTTTAGTACATTTATATCCAGTCTAGTAGATTCTCCGACGTCTTCGCTTCTATTTGCTCCATTAGACGATCGCCCCCTTTTAAAAAATGATTTAATTCTCCAGTCTCTCCGGTGAATTTTTCTAGGTCCGACACCGCCTTCCTCAGGTCCGGGAGGATTGCCGTACGGACCTAAATCCATCCAAGCTTACGCTAAAGAGACTTCTGGTAGTGGCAGAATCTCTTTCGGAGATGGGTTTCCTGCCGATAAAAGTTGGTTGAATGCAGCTTGAGGATGGTTGTTTTGATTCAGACCCTCCAAGTTCAGAACTGCTGCTCTCTCTATTCCGTTAACTGGCTATAGTTCAGAAGTATGAAAAGAATGAAAAAAAATCCTTTTAGACTAAAAATTACTCCGGCATCTAAAGTTCCTGGGTTTCGGCACCAGTTATCTTTTACTGAAGTGAAAACTAAAAATAATAGGAGAGAGAGGAGTGAGTAATGGAATGTTTGTAGTAAACACAATGACTGATCTATTTTCGGAGCCTGTCCGTCTATACGGGAGTTAAGGTACAAGGGTACCTGTTATCTCCACTAATACCTAGGGACCTATTTAAACACTTGATAAATGTATATATAGAGGATTAAAAGAAGAAATAAAGTAGTTTTTAAGCTGATCTTGTGTGAGTCATTTCACGGACCTTTTCCCTTTTTTTTGAAGTTCTGCTTGAGGCGGAGCTTAACTTATATATATATA
>NW_027108332.1:1016511-1025988 GCF_000696795.3 Halyomorpha halys | reverse complement strand
TGGAGTGAAACTACCTTTTCTCTCCTCTTGGGCTCTTGTACTAAGATAAGTAATAAAGTTCCGTACGACTTTTTGAGCTATTGAGCTCGCTTTCACCAATATCATGTTGCGAGACTTGGTTATTTGGGGACTTCGAAAAGTGTATTTCTGTCAAAATTTTGTACTATCACAATTCTTCCCCTCACTATATATTCCATAATCGGTAAGTAAAAGTAACAAATTGATGGAATATATTTGTAAAATTCCTCTAAAGCAAGTTAACAGGTGATTTGCCGGTTTGATTACGAAATTAAACCACAAATAAATTTCAATAATATGGATACATGTTTTTGGACTTTCTTGCAGTATTTGAACCGAATTCAGAAGAAGTCTCTATCGATCCTAATGTTCCTCTTGCAACTGAGAATAAATTAAATTGAATTAAAATTTTTAAAATTTATAACTTTACCAGAACATCTGATAAATAACGATTGTATATTTTTTCTGTTTATGACTGTCATGTATTTTACATATTGACCATGCTTAATTGCATAATTTTGCATAGTAAGCGTTTACATAATACTTTTCATATCATTTGGTAAAAAATTTACAAATGACGATATTTATAAACATTTTTTAGTATTCTCTGATCAGTGATCTCATGTGTCAGGCAATTATTTCCCAAAAAATAGCTGTATTAAAGAAATACAGAAACTTATTCATGCATCGAAGATCCACGAAACGTGCAACGTTGAAAATAACAGAATTGAAAACGAATGCGACTCGGACATATTATTAAGCGATTTATCATAATTTATTATTGTATGTACAGGCGAGTAGTGTGATTTATTTATTACTTAAGTTGACTGTATATATTTAAATAACAAATAATTATCTTGAGTAATATGGAAGTTTCCTACATTTTCCTAATTTTTTTTATTTTTAGTTTCAGGGCTAAAATATCTGGTAAAATTTATCTTTTGATTGCGTGTTAAAACATTTCTGAAGTATGATGTTTTTCCAAATAAACACAAATAATTTAGTAAATGAAAAAAAAAAAAATTGTCCCACCAAATTGTTTAGTGGCGCCAAACTGTGCATAGTAAAATTTCAAAATAAATGGTATCATTATAAATACAAATATAAGCACTAATACTTTCTGTTTCATAATGGAGATATTATATCAGGATATTATATATTATGGAGATATTTTATATTAATATTAGATAATATTAGTTATATTAGGTTGGTGCATGTGAAGTGTCGGATTTATTAGTGAATCTAAAGAACTGCATATCTTTTTTCACAAACTGTTTATTTAATCATAATATGTTCCATTCGCTTCAATACACTTTTCCCAGCGGGACTTTGATAGATGCCTGTCATAAAAAAATTCTGATCTTTAGAAGCTATAAATTCAGATACCGAATTTTTCAAGCTGTCTTCATTTTTAAATTGTTTAGCTACGTTAGATAGATACTGATCCAAATTAAAAAAAAAAAAAATGAAAATCGGTTGGCAAGAAATCCGGTGAATAGGGTGGGTGCTGCAAAACTTCATATTTCAATTAATTTTATTTTTTAAAATTTTTATTTCGGTCTTCCTCGCCGTTCATTTTGTAGTGAAAAATCACCAGACCGAAATTCTTCAAGCCAAGGCTACACTTTTCGATCTTTAACAGTATTCTCCACAAATGCTAGAGTTCATACTGCGTGCAGCTTTTGCAGTATTATTACAAAATTCATATTCATACAAAAAAAAAATACAGTAATATTGCTGAAATTCATATCGGTACAAAATTGAAAACCGATAACAAAAATAAAAACTTATGAGAAAATCATCTTTGTTTAAATGTGAAAATTGTTCTTTGTTAAATCTCTGCCGACGGACAGTACGCTTTTAAACCAGGTTATGCCAAAACAAAAGCTAAAGGAAAAAAGGAAGAGAAATATTTGCATGTACAAAAAAAAATCCGGCATTTGATATGCACCGACCTAACACTATAGAAATTAAATAGTAAAAATGAACAATTAAGTGAAATTGTAACAAGTTCTAACTATAAGCCTTTAGTTTGTTCTTTACTAAGGAGCAGGGTTCTAGAGTGGCACCAGGCAAAAAAAAAATATAAAGCATTAAGGTAAATTAATTTTAGTGAATTATTAATGCGACTGAATAAGAAACATATTGAACGAAGTATAATTCAAATATAAAGTAATAAAATAGTTTAAAAAATTAATTTGACCTAAATAGTTTTTTTGGAGAGCCTCTTGACGAAACAGCGCTGGATCACCAAATAGGAAAGGTACTCTATATATATATATATTATATATATATAAACAAAGTGAAAGACAGAAGTTAAAAATTCCACAAATAATAAAATTAATAAAGCAGTAATAAAGAACAAAAATCATAGTAGAGACAAAAGTAACAATAAAGTAAGTTAGAGGAAAATGAAAAATTATTTATAAGTATATATACATTAAAAAAGTATAGGAATAAGAATTATATAAGGGGATAAGATTATAAAAAACTAGTCCGGCAAGTGGGTCTAGTAGTCCTTTTTACCAACCCCTGGGGACTAACAGAGTTGCCGCCGCGAACAAACCTAGGTGGGGAGTGACAAGATTCATTTCTGGGAACAGCCGAGAAATAAACATTAACTGCCCCAGGCAAGAATCGAACCCGCATCGTTCCACACCGGGAGAGGTCCCGCTTCGGGACCTACACCCAAACCCGCACAGCCCACTTGAGATCAAAAACAGACAGATAAAACCGACACAACTCAACAAGAGACATAAATTAGAAGTGCCCTAATAACAAAATAAGTATACGATGAACAAATGAAAAAAACATAATGATAGATTAACACGATGCTTGAAATTCATATAGTATAATCAATGAAATTTCATCATTTATTCATATTCATATTCATTAATTATCGATTGCTATTCTTATTTATTAATAATACTTTTATTATTTAATTGAACAAGAAATATTCTAGTAGAAGAAAATACTGAGTGCAGATGAACTGAGATAAAGGAAATGTTTAGAGCATAAGAGAGTTTGCATGTGCTCTAGCAGACAGGCCTCCCAGAAACTACCGGGTTGATTAAAAGTGGGCGCAAGGAATTGAGGAATTGAATAAATAAAAAAATAAAAGACCAGTAGCACGGATAATACATTAAGAGAATACTCTTATTATAGAAACAGCTCAAAAACCGTTTTTGTAAAAAAATAAAAATCATACTGAAGATCAAGATTCAAGTATTCGAAAATCAAGACAAAACAACAGAACTAGGACGTTTGTGTTGGAAAGTAGGGGACAGCTCATGTATAGGTTTTAAAGATGAAGACGGGAATAAGTTTAGTGTTTTAGCTGTCGAAGGCTCTCTTCAGGAAATTAATTTACTTTCTTATTAAACATTTCTTAACTCAATAATTTTTACATTGACACAACAATATTGCCGATGTGTCGGGTCCTTCCATCTCCAGGGGCATTTAATACCTTATTTTTTTTTCTTTGGTTATATTCAATTGAATTTCTGCTCGAAATTTTGTCATAATTAAATTTAAAAAATCTTTTTTACATTTGTAGATAACTTTTCAAAGTGAAAAAGGTTTTTTTCTTTTATTACCAAGTATATTGAATAATAAAGAAATTGTAATTAGAAGGTAAATTAAGTTTACGAAGAGAAAAAAATCAGAAGATGAAAGTATTCTGCTAGATGAAGTGTACAACAGAAGGACAGCTTAATTTTAATATCACTAATACAGAAGCAGCCAAATGTCTACATGTGTTTCACATAGAATTATCACAGAGGATCTTTGCGATGAGCACGTTTCTCCAGATGCTGAAGACATCATATTAAAGAAGTAGAAATCACCGGGAAAAAATAGTCTGCCAGCAGAAGTGTTCAAGATTTACGGAAGTATACTCAGCAATGAACATGCTAGAGTCATAACGCAGAATCAACTCTTAGTTACTGGAGCTGAGGCATCATTGTTCCAGCCTATAAAAGGGATGCTCAAGCTATAGAGGTATACCCTTACCAATTACGGCATACATAGTATTCTCAATAGCGTTACACAACAGACTACTACTGTATGTGGAGAGGAACCCTGGGAACCATCAGGTAGAAAACAGACCAGACTAGGACACTGAAAAATATCAGCGAAAAAATGAAAGAGTATGCTGAGACAAAGTAGTTGGTGTTCATTGGTCTTAACCCAATGTATGATATCATCATAAGAAAAGAGTATTTCTGTATCATGAAGAATGTACGAGAATTATTAAGTTTTGGGGATACGATGAAGATCCCCTGAACTTAATACTTCTCGTTGGGTGTGAAACGAAAGATACTTGTTACAAAAATTGTCAAGACTTCTAATCGAAACCATTCAATAAACGAAATGAAACGAAAAAATGTTTTTGTTCTGGGACATATATCCCCTGAGAATAAATACATGGTTCACACATTATGATTATTTGTCTGGCAAACATATAAAAGTTATTTTAGCTACTATTTGTAATGTTAATCATTATATGCATATTTATATTGCTCACAATGATGGAATAGGAAAATACCAAGGAGGTATTTCCTTTGGGAGTTTGGATAGAGCTCCTTCAAATCGGTAAACCAATGGGAGACATGAGAACGCCTGGGAAACCTGAAGATAAATTTTACGAAGCAATTTATGAGTCTCTTTAGTAAAATGGGCTAAGAATAGGAGATCATCTCGCATATCTTTGTTTAAATACACCACTTCAGCTAGCCGAAGGAAGAGCACTTTCAACTGATCACTTAGTGCTAAGTACAAGTACTTACCCACAGGGATAATGTCATAATCGGAAAGTAATCAGTTGTTATGAAGAATGAAGAGATTATACCAACATCGCTACAACAAGATAGGGACGCATACTTTTGAGGTGATTCACAGCTCTCATTACCCTGGCTCTGTTATCAATAATAGCCAGTATGATAAGAAGAATTCAGGCAGAGATTCATCTATACATACTTCACTGCTACATTACTTAAAAAAATATATATAAACCATAAATTTATACTCTAATAGGCGCAGATCTAACACGTGACGTTTCCCAGCTAGTCTTGGGTAGAAGAACAGTTCACAGTTGGTGGTTAGATTTGAAAGACGCATTTTTAGGCTCATCATGCCTATCAGAGCAGGAAAATGGTGTATAAAAAAGAAAAGTAGTCTTATAAACTCTATGGTGACATTTTTTCATTTACTAAGATAAAGATGTCGAAATAACTGACTCTTTTTTGAAATGGAAGCTTTAATGAGTACAAGAAGAATGCACAAAAACTGCTCTGATAAACCAAGGCCTATAGGAATACTAAATTGTAGAGGAAGGGACAAAGTTCCTGACCGATTTCAGGAACCTGAAGAAAAGAAAGTCCAGAACCTTTGGGACTTGGAAATTGAACAAGCATAATATTGCTTTAGGTATCGCAATAGATCTTCTTCTGTCAAAAGAAAGAAAAGATTCATGAATGATTTTTTAAGACGAATAATTAAAAAATCATACATCTTTTGTATACTTTACATTCTTCTGTGTGAGATTTAAATCCGGTCTCATAAACAAAATAATGATTTAATTGCTCTACACAATAATGAAAGGGATGTGTTTATAATCAGAATCCAAACGTTTATCGTCCCTTAACGCCCAAAACAATTTTGAGAACTCACTATCTTCATCACAATTCACAACACTAAATCTACTTAGTTCATTCAAAACGGTTCAATAGTGCAGGATAACGAACGGTCTTTGAAAATCTGAAACGAAACGATGATAAAACCATTTTTTTAAAGTTTATTTTGTAAGCTGAAATAAATCAAATTATAATTGGAATGCAACATTTTTTTTTTTTATATACTTAACCGATAAACAAACGTCCAAATCTGTTAACTAGATAAAACAAGTTTTTAAAACACTAAAATTAAAGTGTAGAAGAAAGCTCTTTACATACAACAATCAAACAGTGAGATTTTTAAGTTTCTTACCTAAGGCATTGTAGAAGTTTCTTTACCATACCTTACAAAAGATATGGTAGGACAACTCATCGAAAATTGCACTTGACTATCGGATTGAAGATTCGGGAAGGGTGGGTGAAAGTCTTGCTGTCATAGAATCAAACCACTGGCAGAAGCAGGTCAAACCGCTCTGGTCGAGTTACGCAAGGCGATAGTAGCATTGGATGCAGGAGGATAACGTAAGGCGATAGTAGCATTGGATGGAGGAGGGTAACGTAAGGCGATAGTAGCATTGGATGCAGGAGGATAACGTAAGGCGATAGTAGCATTGGATGCAGGAGGGTAACGTAAGGCGATAGTAGCATTGGATGAAGGAGGGTACCGTAAGGGGCGTCCATAGTTCCAAGAATTTTTAGACACTAAAATAGCTTTAGAATCAAATTCTAGTTTTTTGAAATGTACTAAGAAATTAAATAGACAAACAAGGTATTGGAAATATGTTTTATCTCTTCGACAGCAATCAACACATTAAACATATATCGCTGCTTTCCTTGAATATTGACAAATCTGTCACAAAAATATTTGTTTATTTTGTACTTGACGTATTCCATGGGGTGTAGACTGAGGTTACTTTGACTGAGGCAACCCTACTAGCTTTAGGACATTCTGAAGCAGCTCACCAGTTGAGAATAAAACCCCAAACATGTTTGGAATACGTCCTTATTTATTCAAGTTTCTTTCAATAATAAATCCTAGATAGAACGTAAAATTATTTTAATCATAGGTATATATAAATAATTGACCGTATAATTAAAAATAATTAAGATGGTCAGGGCGTAGCAATCAACTTGAACAGATGAAGCTCTACAAAGTGGGGATCGGAAAATAAACAGGTGTTAACTATTTTTGATTCTCTGTTGACTGCAACCCTGACCATCTTCGTTATTTGAAATAGTACGGTCAATAATTTATATATAATATTATTAAAATATTATCAACTGCTTCACTATTTTAATAATAATTTACGCGTAAAGGGTATCATACTGCAAAAAAAAAATATAAAGCACAGAAAACAAAACTGATGACTCTTAGGAGATAGAAAAGTTAAACGAATGCCTATAATAAGGGATTAGTGCTAGAGGCAGAGCATATTTTAGGTGATTTCGGCGGTGCTTTGTGGGGACAGACTGAAAGTTCTGGGAAAATTTGGAAGGCTGAAAATGTTTTAAACCTAATTTTAATATGAATACAACTATTTATTTTTCCTTTTTCCACACATTTATTTGCAATGATCAATCGAACTTGGTTCCATGTACCTCGAGGTTCGCTCGCTCCAAATTATAACTATTGAAATATAATGTAAGAATAGATGAGGCCTTCAGACTTATATGCGATTTCCGAACCGCAGGTTTTGACAAATCTTTCCTTATCCGATCCTCTTCCCGATTGTATTCCATTCCTTCATTCGCTGCTCCAATACCCTTCCAACCTTTAAATCCCATATCACTCAGGTTAAATGCACCACTTCGTGGAACACACCGAAATTAATAGGATTTACTTTTCGATTTTCTCCAAAATGTAAAGTCCGATATTCAATCTGTAAATGGCATTTCGTATTTTTTAATTATAGAAATCACGCTAATTGTGTTTTAAATTCACGAATTGAAAATTAAATGAGTTCATGAGAAAATAATAGAATTTACTTTTTGATTCCTGTTGAACAGATTCGATACTTAGGACTCCATCTTGGCAAGAGACTTACTTGGAATCCACATACAAGTATGAAACGACAAGAAACTGATCGTAGATTTCGATTGCTACGACACCTTCTTGACAAACGCTCTAAACTTCCCATTCACTACAAAAAATTATTATACACTACGATAATTAGACCAATTTGGACATATGGAATCGAGCTCTGGGGCTCAACCAAACCATCAAATTCCTCCCGCATCCAATCCTTACAATCCAAAATCCTACGTAAAATCCTTGATGCTCCTTATTACGTTACAAATAAACTCATCCACAAAGACCCTAACAACCTATTCGTTGCAAATTTGTCTCAAAACAGATATGCGTCTTTTTATTCCAAACTCCTTATCCATCCTAACCCATTAGTTCTTAATCTCTCATCCTTAAAATCCCTGATAATCCTCCGAGGCGTCTGAAAAGAAGATGGCCACGGGACCTTCTAATTTAAATTAATGCTTGAATTATCACCGACGAGTGGTTCCTTCCCAAGATTTTCAAGTGTAAATGAAACAGTCCGGAGATTTACTTATTGTATTTATTATTTATACAATTGTAAATATAGAAATCACGCTATTTGGGTTTTAAATCCACCATTGAATAAATCATGAGTTAATGCGAAAATATGGGTTAATAATTTTTTTTTTTGGTGGGTTATAGCAACTTGCACTAAAACCAATGAGACTTGAATTATCGCATGTATACAGCAATCTTAATGTGAAAAATACGTTTCTATTTACAAGCAGACGTGGGTGAGATGTTTACCGGGTTGAACGGCAACTCTACTCTAAAAAAACTAACTTTCCTTTGGTTTTCTGTAATTATTTATGAATTATTGCTACTAATTATTATTAGTATTGCTTATTTACTACTTTACCCTATTGGCTGTTTGTATTTTTTTTAATTATTTTTATTTGATATTTTAATTTTATAAAATAATCCACAACTAGCTGTTTCTAACTTTCACAGAATAAGATGTAGAAGAATAAATAAATAATTCTTGCAATTCATTATAACTGGAAATGTCTCAGAATAAGCTGTAGACTTATAATATTTTCCCAAAATGTATATTTTTGATAAAACCCGACAGCTAAGTTACATGTCTATTTTTAACATAGGAAAACTATCGTGGTGGAGAAGTGCGCAGATAAATCGAAAATATGTAGGGAATTATTACGTTTGGGTGCGGTTAAATTTCTCTCATAAGAAATAAAAATGTGAAGCTTAGGAGGAGCAATTTGAGAAATCTTCGGAGTCTAACGTCAACCAGGATCTACCATAATTATTCATCGCAAACTATTCCAAAAGAAAATTTCCTCTGAAATTTTCGGATTATTAATTCATTATCAGACTAACAAGCTCATGAAGCGGTCTTTGGCCAGCCCCACTCAACCTTTCCTGTCAGTACCTCGCTTGATATATATCCCTGTTTTCTTCAGATCCTTGGAAACACTGTATTTCCATCTTTCCTGTGGTCTTCCAAGAGGTCTTACTCCATCGGCGTTTTCATATCTCTCACTCTTTGTGATAACGTATCACTGGCACCAAATCAGTTCGAATTGGAAAACACTCAGTTCATGATAAAGTGTATACAGCTCATTGCTTTTTTACAGTTGAAACGAACCATTCTCTTCTTAATCCATAAATACGTCTTAATATTTTCCATTCGAGCCTGTCAATACGTACAGCTAATACTTTATGCAAACCAAGCGCCAGTACAGAACATTATGGCAACGCACAAGACATCCTCATGAT
>NW_027108332.1:1013638-1014266 GCF_000696795.3 Halyomorpha halys | reverse complement strand
AGATCATTTATCAATATTACCTATTGCCCACAACTGTGTGGCAGATTGTAATATCTATCAATAAATAAATCTAATTAAAAAAAAAAAAAAAAAATACTTTATGCAATATTCAAATTTCAGACGCGTAAGACGGGTCACATCTTAAGAGTTTAGATAGACTGAAATAAGATCGTTTTGCATTTTATTTCTTTTTCCTCGTTCAAGGAATCGCAAATCATCGAACCAAAATCCTTAAAAGTTTTGACAGATTCAAATCTGTAGTTACCAATTATATTGTGCTTCTGAGGGTTTACTAGAATCTTCTCAAAGAGAGGATTTTGCCTTATCTTCGTAGCAAGCACTGAAAATACTTTTTTGATACTCTGTCGAGTCCTCTCTGCAATGACATTTTAGTGCGTGTTCGTGTGAAATGAAAAAAGATATATATGTAACGATAATTACGTTCTTTATTCTTCAATAGAACAATATTTACACTTCATATATTACAAAAACATTTATAATTTTAGATAACAACACACGTTCTTTTTTAATTTATTCATTGTAATTGATCATATGGCGAGAGGTTTCAAATGGGTTTGCCACTAAAACAAATGTAAAATAATGTAACTTTAAATGAATTATAATTAAA
>NW_027108332.1:1008415-1013408 GCF_000696795.3 Halyomorpha halys | reverse complement strand
TGTTAATAATAATTTCGACAGTGGCAAACCCATTTCAAATACTCTCTTTGCAAACGTCAACTATTGCCGCTGAAGACGTTAATCATGCCACCACAACATCATCTGAATATGCCATAAGATGTATCATCTTGTTAAAAATTGTTCTATGGGTCATCAGACCAACTATTTATAATCGCAATGAGGACTATGTTGAACAATAGTGGGGCAAGAGAATACCCTCCTGGGAATGATTCTGTATTTTTTGCCAATCCTACGTAATAAAAGAGTTTGATTCCCGAGGCTTCGTTGTTGAACACTATCAACTTGATTCTTTCTTACAAGGTCTCCTCTCAACCCTCTTCCTTTATCCAGACTTGGGACTGGCAGTGGTCCAGTAAACTGACTACACTGGCGGAATGTACTCGGAATATTAGAGCAACCACATATTTCACCTCAAGCTGAGAGTGAATGTTGAAATAGTCCATTTCTAACTAACCATGCTTCTATTATAGAAATAAAACAGGTCTTTACTTGCAAGTATAGAATATCCCTACTAAACAAGGAAATAACTAAAAGAAATTAAAGAAAATTATGCATACATAATTTTAACATACAAGTTTCAAATTGGTAAAAATTAATCGATAAAATGATAACATATCAAATACGAAAGAAGACATTAAACAATGAGAAAAATTACAACTTTAGAAGTTAAATAAGCGAAAAGAATGCATATAAAAAGAGCAAACAATGTAGATGTGGCGTTAATCATAAGTTAACACCATTTGTATATAATGGAAATGGCAAGTATAAAAGCACAGCCCTCCCAGTAGAGCGGTCCCTCCCCATTCTCTGTACCCCCTGAGCCAATACATTGACCACCACCTTCAGCGTGTATTTGTGAAACTTTACACTTCTAATTTTTCAAAGTAAATAAATAAACATATATTTACTTATTTTTCTAACGTTCTATCCCTAAAAAAATAGAACACCTTAACCTTTTGCTATGTTGCTAGGTCTTATCATGTTGAACCTCTGAGTTTTCCAATTTGGTTTAGAAGATATAACTCCAAGATTCACAAAATCAAAAATCTTTAAAATATTAAAAAACCAAACTGTCTAAAGTCCCAAATATCAAATTCCGAACTATTTGTAAGTATAATAATATGAAAAAAATTTCAGGACTTGAGAAAAAAATTCTTCAATGTTTGCCACGTTGCCAGGTTTCATCGTAGATGGAATTGTAGAACGTTCTAGTTTGAAATGGTTTAAGAGATATAGCTCCATGATTCCTTCAATTAAAAATCTTAAAAACGTTTAAAAAATAAAAAGCCCCAAAAATCGAATTCAAATTTTTTGAAAGATGAAATTCATCCATTGCTTGTCTTATGCTATTAAAATTGCACATGACAAACAATATTTCAGGATTTTGTAAAAAATTCTTGAATGTTATTCATAGGTTATATCATGCTGATAGGATTGTGAAACGTTCTAGCTTGAAATAGTTTGAAAGACTCCAAGATTCGTAGAATCAAAAATCTTAAAAACATTAAAAAAAAAAATACCCAAAGTCCCAAATATCTAATTCGAATTTTTTGAAAGACGACATGAAAATAGCATACGACGAAACCCTATGAATGAAGAGTGAATAGCAATAGACTTCCAGACAGGCCATGCGACGAATGATAATAAGTCGTACAAGAAACATTCCAAAAAAGAAGTAGGGATCGGACAAAATTATTTGGCTCGATATGGAGATCTGTAATCCTGGACGAATCCCGGCAGTGCATTGAGATAAAGAACTTTGAGAATAAATTATGAGATATAATAAATAACTTTTAAGTATTTTTATCGATAAACTTAAATTATATAGGCTAAATTAATGGTAAAAATCAAGCTGAAGTATGTAAACATGAAAACCTAAAATGGAGTAAAATTTTAAAATATTTTCTACTTTTGATAAATGAATTTAACAATACTTGGAGTATAGCTTAAATATTGTACTATCACAGAATTCCACAGCTCATTAGTTGTTTGCAATAAAATTATCTATAACAAAAATAAATGCAATTGTAGGAATGCTGAGTCAAAAGCTTTGACTAATTCAGAAGTCGTAATATTGTCGTTAATGGCCAATAGAATCGCCCTTGATGGTACTCTTTTTAGCTCACTCAAATCACCATGAGAACTCAATGAGGAAGCCAGTATTGTAAATCAAACCTTCCATTGTATTCGGAAATTCCAAAGCATAATTTTATGTTTAGATTTGTTTCAAATTTATTACTCAAATGATGCTTAATTTGTCCCAAGTACAGTGCAAACTTTTGACCAATGACGTGGACTTGGGAAAAACTTTATCAGATAATTATGTTTATCAATGCATTTGTATTAGTTGAACAAAAAAATGCGATAAAATAGTATTGACTTCAGTCCATTATTGATACAATATACATACTGAAGGCTCACTATTAATAAAGATAACTCTTATAAAGTTTCAATTTTACAAATATTAATAAATAATAATATTAATTAGCAAACATAATTCATGTAAAAATTAATTCTAAGAATTTTAATTGGTCGAGCATAAAATAATTTAAATTTGAATGTAATGATTTTATCATTATTCTTTATAAATACGAATTATTTTACACAGACGAACCGAAAATAAAAAATAAAAAATTCAAGTATTCAAACTTTTAAAATATTTTAGCAAAAATAATTTGCTAGAATAATTTTTTTTTTTTCAAATTTCTATTGACTCTTTTTCGAAAACCAATCATAAACCAGTTGTAATTACCCACTGCTCAGACATACATGAGTATATACGAGTGTGTGTGTGTAAGCCTGTGTGTGTGTGTGACTGTGTGTGTGTGTCTGTGTCTGTGTCTGTGTGTCTGTGTTTGTGTCTGTTCAGCCATGACCTGACCTAGTAATGTTGTAAACATTGACATAACCTCTTCTACATTGGAAAATAAGTAAGATCTTCTCCGAAACATGTTTAATTTCTATATTTCTTATGTATTTAAATACAATTACAAAGGGCAAATGAAATAATTTTTGGATGATTGCTGTAAATATAATTAAAACATTTATAAGATAACAAAACAAAAATAAAATGTATTTAATATTAGGTAATTAGTGGGGATGAAACAGAGTTACCGGTCACGAGATTTTTTTGTTTTGATTCTAAAGTAAACATTTAAAATATGTTTTGATCTTACTTAATTGGGTGCTGCAGCATTAAGTCTTATTTGATGTTAATTTGAAAAACTGCAGAATACGTCAAGGGAATGTGATAAGTAAATTCAAGATGTGAATACCAATATTTTTTTACGTACACTGGTTAAAATCGTTATATTTTTAAGACTATCACTAATATATAAATATATGATTAATTATTCTAATTACATAATTACTTTAAGGCTATTGAAGTCATCCAAGGGAATTTATATTCGACCTCAATAGCAATGAATCTATGAATAGTGCTCAAAATAAAAAAAGATGAAGGTAGGACAGAAAATGAGAGAGACTTCAACGTGATTGTGGACCATGACCGGTGGAATGGCTCCCTCTCATGAGAAACATAATTAGATGACAAATCCATGCTCAACAGCCTAAATATCAAAAACATCAACCGATTGTCCATTTTAGTCAGATAATCCTAATATGGGACAAGTCAGTCTAAGTTCTTGTCAACTATGAAACAAATGTAAACAAAACCAAGTGAAATGAAAGCACTTGATGACTTTCGTGCTGATAAACTCGAATGGCTCCTCCCACTTCCCAGAGAAAAGGGAAAGGACAAGGCAGCAGTTATCACGAAAGTGCTCGGCCTGGATGGTCGACCCTAAAGGGCTCCTGACATAGAGACAGATATAGGACGAGCTGTAGATAAGGTGAAGACACTTACCTGGATGGGAGCAGTTGCCGGGGACAGGGCAGAGAGGCGAGTACCTGCTTCACCTGCTGGCGGTGGGAGGAGCGCCCCCCACCACAACTCTAATTGGCGTCACGTGACCCATTGCCCATTGTAATCCCTCTCTAACCAAACTTACCTAGCCTAGTTCGGCTACCCTTCGGTTGGTTACTAAGCCAGTATCTTCTGCCAATTGAAGTTGAGCGATACCGCGCTGTTGGATCTAACGCTTGTGGATATGTTGGAACATAGAAGCGTCCAGTCATTTCATACGACCATGGCTCTCCAATATTAATGCCATGCTAAAAAGGAAAATCATATCAATATTGAAAAGGCTGAGGATTGACAATGATCGTACAAACCGCCAACTAAAATTAATTATATAGTAGGAAGATAGTCCAGGTTATGTATCAAAATAATAGAAGAAAACTAGTTATTGTTAACCAACGTTTCGCCCCACTTTGCAGAGCTAAATGAATAAAAAGGAACACAAGATACAAACATTATAGAATTGACAAAACATTTCCCAAAAAATTGTTATGTTTATAAAGTATATAAAAAAGATTAATAATATTATAAGGAAGTATACATTTAGGTGGAGTAGAAACTAGTCACTAATATATACAATCAGGTGTGATTAAGTTCTAAATACAGATCTAGACTAATTAATTCTAGAAGAATACTCGTTAGAAATAGTTATAAATATGGCAAAGTAAGGTGTAAAAGATAAAACGGATAGGTGAAGTAAATATGGGAATATTACAAAAACTAATAAAAATAACCAATAAGCATAGGGTGAACTATCTGTCTGATTGAATATAAAATGACAGAATGAAGAAAGGAAGGAACTTGAAGGAAAATTGTCATGAGGCCTCTGGTTTGGATCTCGCGGAACAATACCAAATAGAACAAGGAACTTCTTAGAAGGCCTAGGTGTTAGCATTGGGGATATTGCGATCTTGGCAGAAAATTTATTTTGGACTCCCTGGGGATCATACACCATCACCTGCATGGGAATTAGCTCGGAGATTATTCTTTGTTTTATTTATTTATTTTAATATGTTGACTATTTGTGTGTTTTAACGTATTTATTCATTAAAT
>NW_027108332.1:994807-1008175 GCF_000696795.3 Halyomorpha halys | reverse complement strand
GAGGGTGAATTCCGGAGAGCGAATTTGTTGATCGGGTGAATTGAAAAATTATGAAAGGGTGAAATTGGAGGAGCAGAAATGAGAAAGAAAAATAGGATTGAATGAAACATTTGTATTCGTTGTACAGACCGAAATGGATTGTAAAAGGAAACTGTAGGGGGGAAAAATTGTTTATTATATATATCTTATTATTATATCTTTTTATATCTGATTATACCATGTATGTGTAATTTATATATGTCCGATTACAGATTGATAAGTTTGCTGTGTAAGATAGCAACCTAATGTATTTAGGCAGCATAGATAAATAAAGTATTTCTCTCTCTTTCTCTTTATAAACACAATAAGTTTTTTGAATTGTTTTTTATTTTAATGTTTGGTCAATTCTATAATGTTTGTATCTTGTGTTTTTTTTCATTTACCAATGATGAAACCCTGCAAAGTGGGGCGAAACCTTGGTTACCAATAAATAGTTTTCTTCTACTACTTTGGTACCTTTATTCACCGCCACCTGGACTATCTTCCTACAATCTACTTCATACGATAAACTATCTTCTTCCAATAAAATGAATTAGATTTAAAAGGAACGCCCGATGCTCGAAGTGGAGTACTGTAGAGCAGCAGTTCCCAAAAAACTTTCGTGCCAAACTTGTTGAGCTAAAAAACATTGCACTACAATATTCTTCGAGCGTTTGAATATACACGAAAATAAAAAAATAAAAACAGTGCAAAGTAAATTCTGGAATGCGCTATATATTTGACTTATTAATTTTAACTATTTTTGATTTATTTTTTTGAATATTTTCAGAAAGTGAAATTCTCTTGCGGCACCTATGGCATACTCTTGGGGTACTCTAAGATGCAGCGACACCCATGTTTGGAACCACAGCACTAGAGAATCCCCTTATCAGTAAATCCAACAAATACAATAAGATTCGTATAAAATACCCGGAAATACAAAATCAGAACATTTTCATACAAGGAATAGCTAAATTAGATAGGAACATGCAATCTTAAATTGTAACACATAAGAACGCAGGATTGACTTCTATACATTAACATTATCTTTTACTCCTGTTAGATTTATTGAAACTGGCGATCATATACCGTCATTTTCCTCGTGTATACTAATCTAATGATTTCGGTAATAATTTTTTGACACTGAAACATGCGTAATACAATGGAATCTTCACCTGGCCTACATATAGACTTTAAGCGTATAGCAACGGCACCATCTGTGCGAAGGAAACAACGTGGCCGAAGTTCAATGTACCTCCAATTCTGAATTATTTTAACAAAAATTACATTTTATATTTAAAAATACTACCAAGAACATAACTCACTACATATGTTTCACAGTTTATGTATCTATATTTGTATATCCTCTGACTTTATTTTGTGAAAATTGCATTTTCTTGAAACTTCTTTTGGGGAGATAGTTGCCTATGAATATGAAATATGAAAATCAATGATTGTTTGAGAATAAAATAATCCATAATGCCATCAATGTTCCATATCCTGTCGATGTGGCCAGAACCATACATCAATCCTTCCATGATACTGCAATAATTCAAACTCCCACACCACCCAAAACATATTGTTTCGGCCCTTGCTAACTCTTCAATATCCTATAGTTTTCCTGAGCGTATGAAAAGAAGATGGCTTCCAGACCTTCTAATATAGCAATTTTATTGGAGTTTTACCAATGAGTAGATTCTTCACTTACTTACTTATAGTTAATACAGTTGTGAATTTCAATGAATAAATAAAAAGAAAGAAGTGGAAAAGCTATAAAATTTACGGGACAAGCCAATGTTTAAAATAGTTACTTAGAATTATAATTTTTTCACATGAGTGAGTGAAAATATTTAATGAACTGAGATAAAAATCATTAAATACTAAAAATACTTGGGCATGTTTGCTCTGATCTCCAACTTCGAGCTAAATCGTACAAGCCGTTTTTTAAATATAGGCCAAGGAAAATACGTTTGTGCATGCGTATGCAAAAGTAGTGGACGGTATCTCATAAAATTGATAGGAAGTAAATTTTACACAAATCGAAAACATTCCTTCAAATATGGGCTTAATTGGACAAGCCATTTTTGAAATATGGAAATAATCAGGGACGTATGCACATGAATTAGCGAAAATCGTACATGAAATTTGATCCAATAAAGACGGGACTATTCACAATCCCTGAAAATTTTGTCAAAATCCGATTAACCGTTCGATCAAAAATAAAACACAAATTCGACTACAAACAGAAAGATGGGAAATCAATTTTTTTTTTTTTTTTGGTGTCTAAAACGATTGTGAAGAACTTTTTTTTTTAATTTTATTTCCTACAGAAATACAACTTGGGTATTGAAGAGGCAAACAAATAAATTTATATGACTTTTAAATTTTGGTTTATAATATATTTCTTTAATGTTGATTGTATTGCATTTTTTGAAAAATACAATTTATGATTGAAAGATTGTTGTTCTATGTAACATAACCTCCCGCTTGCTACGCCACTGAACAAAAATTAATTTATGGTATATCATCTTGCAGATATACTTCGAATTGCTTTTTTCACTTTCATTTATGGATACTAGAATATATATGCCTAGACTATTGTGGCGGCAATGGGAGTTCGAAATGAACATGCAAAAACTGCCAGCCAGTATTAAATAAATAAAAAACAGAATTACCAATAAATAATGTTTTATTTAAAGGATAAATACAAAAATAAAGAAAATTACAAATAACAGCATAAAAACAAAAAGATATATTAGATTAATTATTTTTTATATATGCTTGTTTGAGAGTGGTTTAATTTATTATCAATTTAAAACAATTTTGATCCTTTTTTTTTTTTCTTTTTTAAAGAATAAAAGTTGAGAGGGAAAAAAAATGATCAAAATTGTTTTCAATTAATAACAAACAGATATATTTTCTGATTATACAAAAAAATAATATAAGAACTCAAAAAAAAAAAAGATGAAATAAAATATTTCTCAGAGGTACAATTTAAAAAAAAAATACTTATAAAAAAATTAAGCATTATTAAATTAACAAAAAAAAAGTTTATACTTTAGAGCCTGTGCTGCCAATATGCTCCACTGTGTGTTAGCAGCAACCATTAAAATAATCGACGATGACGGCCGACTTTCTAAATACACACTAACTGTCTCTGAGGACTTGGTCCCAGGCACTTATTTATTAGAACTGACTTTGGGGACTTGCTCCTTAGAACTTTCATCAAGTTGACTGTCTGTGGGGACTTGGCCCCGAGTACTGGACTTAGATTAAGCCGTAATATACGGAGAAGGCATCCGTAAGTTACATATAAAAAAAAATCAGTGATGACTAAAATGACTTTATTCTAACATATTTACAAGAACTACATGTTACTGTTACTGTTACAGAGTGTCTCTCTTCTTACTTCTAACTTAGCTATCTAGTCTAGAAAATATATATGAACATTTGAGAAGAGGGGGTAGGAAGAATAGTGAAATAGGAGAAGGGGTTTTGACCAATCGGATAATTTTAGGAGACTAGGGGGGGCCTAGAGAGCCTATGAAATTTAGAAGTTAATATCTGGGAGGGAGAAAAAGGCGTGGCGAGAAGTTGGGTGGCCAGACTTCTAAGAAAGAGACCATGACTTGTGTGTGTACTGACTTACATATGTTAACCATAAAATAGTTTGACTGATGCAAGTCCATTGTGAGATGACAGCATGTACCTGCCTAAGTGTCAGCCCTTGCTATTGATATAGGATACTAAGGGCTTGAAAGGGCTGTTAGAATGGTCTCAAGGGCCTTCTGGGAACCTAGTTGTTTTTATTGTGTTTCTTTTCTATAAAATTGTAAGGAAATGTGAACATATGGAACCATACGTCTAAAGTGACTGAACCTATAGTTGGGCAAGGGGCAATTGTTTAAATTTATAATACCGGCTCCTTAACTCGTACCTCTAATTATACAAACTCCATTTAAATTAGGTTTAATTTTCTAAAATATGAAGAACTCCTTACGTTTAATAGTTTTCCAGATACAGTATTTCAATAACCAAAAAACAAGTTTTTTCCAAACAAAAATAAATCAATATTTTGCGAATTTATTTTGACGAATATCATGAAAACATCTACTCTTCAATTGAGAGCTAATAGACATCTTTATGTCCTTCTTAGGAGTAGTAGTTTTCATAATAATTACCAAATAAATTCACTAAATACTCTTTTTTTTTTTTTTAAACAAAGTTTTGCTTTTTGAAAAATTGTATCTCAAGAAATATTGAACGTTAAGAGCTCATATTTTAGAAAATTCACTATACTTTAAATGATATTATATTAACTTTTTTATTGTTGTAAGTAATTTTAATGAAAACATAATTTTGTGTAACGTTTTGAATTACCAGTCATTTTTTCCCCTTAACTATGGGCTTTTGAGCTATTTGGACTTGCGGCATGTTTGACATCCACCAGCGTACTACCGGTATCCGGTTTTCTCAAGTAGTGCACCGTTAATGCCCGGACCCCAGTAATTTTTCATCAAAACAATATCCAGGGTACTGGTATTGAATACGAGATATTTCTCTTTTTTTAACGGGATAAATTTAAAATAAATGATTTTAATGTTTTTGACAAACCTGATTTTTTTTAAAATCTAGTTATACTAACATGAAGAGCCGGAAAGCAAATTTCGCATGAGGGGCACGCTTAATTTTGTTGTCCCTAATTTCCCCCTCAAGAAAAATCAACAGTTTTAGGTGATATAAATTAAAATCAAAACAATAAAAAAAAATGAAACATGATTAATTGTAAAAATAATTTGCAGTTCCCTGAACTCTGCCGAACGAGCCAAATTTTCTTTTTGTCCCTCTCCATAGTTATGGCTCGGTTAACATTGATCTTTTATTGCTAAATAATCAAGCAATGATAAAGTACATAATAATTTAATTTTCATGTTTTAATAAAAATGTCACTAGCTATCGGGTACTTTGACGTTTGGACAAGCTTGTCGTTACCCGGCAACCGGTAAAATCATCACTTTTATTTAAGGATGTATTTCTCAGTTTATCAGATTACTTCAGGCATGGGTTATTATAATATTTTATTGGTATGAAGAAATAACTAATCATAAATATTGGAAGAAAACTATTAATTAAAATTACTATAACTCCTCTAAACCTTATCTGTTGTACGAGATATTACCTATCACATGGCCACAGTACTAAGTCGCTGCGGTCGTATGTCACGTGGGAGGTGACAATGCGAAACATGTCAAAACTCCGATTTTAAGTTCTTGGGTAAATTTTTTTGGGGTCCGCGGTGGATTTGTTTTCGGGGTTCAATTGGATTCTTTTTAGGGGCCTGTGACTGATACAATTTTAAGTTTTTAAGCTAAAATATTGGAACAATATTTTTCCGCCTATCGTAATTACATTTCTTAAGGTTGATATGTTGCGATAGTTCAATGTCAAGGCGTATACGTATGACAGTTAAGCGTGGCAGTTAATGCAACTGTTAGTCCACTAGCATTACTTGTACTATTAACGATCACGCCAGACCCAGTCCGACAGTAAAACGGTCTGATAGTTAATGCTGTCATGATTGTAACTATCAAGAGGCTAACGATTGTGCCTAACCCAATACGACATTACTGTTACTATTAAATAGTCATACCATTTTCAAGGCGCTGAGCGGGTATTTTTTTTGTTGGAAGAATTGGTAGGACTGCTTATTAGTCAAGTATCCGTAACAGAGTAATCGACATCTCCAGTTATACATCAGTGCGTTTTAAATAATAAATAATTATTTAAATCTTATATATGTGTAAAATAAATAATTTCCAACAAAAATGTTAGTCTTACAATACTGAATTTGTTTTACAAATTTACCGGAACCATCTACAACCTAATGAGAATAGCGTATAAAAGCTAGCGACTGATGAGTTAATATAGTAATATAAAATTGATAAATAATAAACATTCTATATCGCTATTACGAGGAAAAAAGTCAAAGTTGTGTTGTACTGACAATGTTACATTGAAATACTAATAATATTAGTTTTATGAGCCTATGTGGCCCTTGCATCTTAAGAGCGAATTTTATTGCTGGACCCCGTTGCATAAAACATAGCTCATAAAACATATATCTGCAAATAATCTTAAAGTCTGTTTCTACCACATGTATCATAAAAACACAGTTCTGTTTGTTCATTTGGCTCCAATGGCTGGTTGAAGTGTTCTTCGTCGAATAGTATCGTCAAACATCGCCAACTACCGGTTGTAAACTGTTGTCACATTGCTCACCGCAACAGTACTTGCATATGGAAAATCACTATGGACCAGCTATTGGAGCCTAAGGAACAACCATAATAGGATTATGATGAAGGTATCTTTCTGTATCGGTAGATTGCCAATTTGAAGAGATGCACATGACCGAATTTAAGAATTTTGATAATTAGTGGACACAGATTTTGATGCTTGACAACTTTTATTGTATGCTTTTTATTCTCTCAGAGTATTCATTTACAAGCTCGGACTGTTATTATTATGTCTTATAAAATGTTCAATACAATTTGTCTTTGGTATTACCACATATCACCCAGTCGGATTTACACGCTACGGATTTACTTATGCCCTTTCTACTGATGTTAGTATTTTGTAGAGTCTTTCCTATTACAAGTAATTAAAGCTTTGCACCACTCCTAAATCCTACAAAACCTGCATTTCAAATCCTCTGTCCTATTTCGTACTACCAGATACCGTCCTTCTGACTTCTACCATCCACCTCACCGAACTACTGCGTATGAGAAATCCTTCTTTATCAGAGCTGCCTCCCACTGGAACTCCATTGCTCCTACCATACGCCATACAACAACCGTTCCCTCATGTACATCCCTTCTTTCAACCACCTTTTTCTTCTCCAAACTGAATAAATTTTATATTAAACATAGACATAAATTATTTGTACATATTGAAACTACTTTGTCATTTTATTTATATATTTTTTCTTTCACTTCAAATATTCTGTTGCAATATTATTACTCCCTGATGAGTTTCCAGTTTTTAGCCTCTAAATTGCGTCCTCTATCTTCTTTTCATTTATTGCCTACAGAGTTTCTTGTATAATAGCCTCTCGTTCTTGGAAATGGTTTGTTCCTGGGTTTTTGGCAAATTGTTTGCTTCCATCAGCTGAGGATGTCGGTATGCACGGTTCCATCGCTAGCTTTTACATTTCAGATAAGGTTGCTTTGCTTTCCTCTGTTTTCGGCAAAAAGTTCTAATAGATTCACGATGGTCCTCAGCTTTGTACCGAAATCCTCCCATGAGCGTTCCTTGGCCTGGTGAACGACCGTTTTCCTGGCTATTCGATATACTCGTTGCATTTCCTACTCGGTATGCTGTCCAGGTAGGCTTCTTCTGAGGTACCAGCCGTTGGTGGTCACTGGTCCATCAATCAGTCCGTTCACCTCTTCCAACATACTGCACTTGCCACTCCCATGACCTTCAACATCATTGTCACGTCCCCATTGAATGAAATTGTTCTTATTTGTCTGTTAATCATTCCGTATAAAGATCCTTTTTTTCTGAGCATTCATGGCCTTTATCTTGATAGTTTCGAATGCCTTTGTTTCTCTTTGATATTCCAGAATGATCCTTGAATCAGCCACGAGTGGTCAGTGTCTATTTCTGCTCCTCTAACTACTTTGATATCGGTAAAATACTTCCTTATGTGCCGATCGTCTCTCAGCATTACCTATCTCCCATTTTCTTTCTACTTTATCCACAATTTTTTGTAAACCTGAGTAGAATGCTTTCTTTTCTACAATACAAGCATTTCCTGTTGGTACATACACCTGAATTACTGACACCATACCTATGGTCTTCTTAAACTCTGCTGTAATTCATGGAGATATCGGTTTCCAGTCCTCTAAGTAATGATCGTACATAGTGGACGGCATTAATAAGTCCACTCCTTCCTTGGCAAAAAAACCCTTTTGGTACTCCAGTATATATTAGGAAGTAATTATCGGCTAATTTTATTTCCACGCTACCCTTCTTCTTCATTTCACTTATGTCGATAATTTGCCCGTACACATTTGCTCCACAAGCTCAACCTCTTTCCCAATTAAAGTGTTTATATTCCACGTTTCAATTCGTACATCCTCAACCGCGCTAAGCTATTTCCTTGAAGACAGTCCACACCCGAGGCCAATTAAACTACTTTGAATCTGTTTTTCTCCATACAGATGATTACTACAGTGCTAAAAGTCCCGTATACTGAGTGAGGACAATGGGCCTCCTGAATAGTTATATTCAGTAAATTCAGACCACCCCTTCTATTAGGAATCTCTCATCCAACATGATTGTGATTTTTTGACAATTATAAAAATAATCTGACGATTTTATTACATTTGTACACTTTCTATCATGATAGATATTAATTATCTATCCAATTAATATATAGTTGGTCTAAGAAATTTACTGGAAACATTTAATTAATTTTCTATTACATTATTCTAAAGTTCCTAAATTATCCATAAAGACAATAATGTTCCATGCGTAACCGATCTAGAATTCTTCCATTCTAAACTCCTCAGCCTCCCAAACCTACTAACTAGTAAAAATTTTAACCTTGCTTCCTCTAATCCAGACTCTCCTCCAAGGCGCCTGAAAAGAAGATGGCCTCGCGACCTTCTAATGTAGACATTTCATTGGAGTGCTAATAATGGGTAGATTCTCCACAAGTATGTGTCATGCAATTGTCTTAGAAATCACAACATATTTACTTGATGTATTTTTATGTAATACAGTTATAAATGTCAATGAATAAAAAAAAAAAAAAATTACACCAGAGTAAATTGATCTGAGCAATAAAGGCGTTGAGAGTTGGCCAACTGACCTCATTGACACTGACAAAGCTGAATGGAATAAACTGCTAAATGAGACCCGGGTCCTTTGTGGATCGTAGCGCCAATAAATAAATAAATACGCTAGTTTGCCTTAGTAAATTGACAGCTGGTTAAGGTGATTGTGGATAAGGGTTCTTTAAATCTGTTCGCATAGTTAACCCATCACACCAAGTTCGCAGATACTTTGCTTGATCTATCAATTGTTCTCTCAAATTCCTATATATTTCATTCATTCCATGATATAATCGAACATTCGATCTTTTACTGCTTAAATATTGGTCCCTCTTTTGATTCGTTATTCCTCTCATTCAAACCTATTTATTCACTTTAATTATTATTGATGAGATTGTCAAATTCCTCTCTTCAAACCACCTCTTTAACCATTAAAACCAGTTTCCGATACCACTCTACCTCCACCCGCTCTCTAGATCAAACCACAGAATCAAAAAGAGCCATGAAGAATGAGTTACAAACGCACACGAATTCCAGAGCACAGCTCTTTCAAATTTCTCCAATCCTTTCAGCTTCAGGTACCCAACTCTAAATCAGAAGCCGCCTAAAGTTTTTGATTTTCAACCTCTAAAGATTGTCTTATCCAAACCTCTCTTAAAAAAATTTTTTTTAATAAAGAAACAAAACTTATGATTTTTATGAATGATTTATTTTATTTTGACGAAATCAAATATTTATAAATGATAAATAAGGTTTGAAAAGATTTTGTAATATTTGCTCCAAAATCGCTTAGTCTTCGTTTAGAACTACTATATTTCTCATATTTCTCTGATATGTAAAAATAGAATTGACATAATTGAAGTCAATCATCAGTAAATCTTACCCGCGCTTTGGAATGCAATTAAAAAGCGTAATGCCACATTTCACGGTTTTTGATATTTTATAATAATATATTTATAATCATTATATTTGTCCTTTTTTTTTTTTTTTAATTGTGTAATATAACATTCTGTCTTACATTTATAGACTATGGTTGTAATAGGGATAATAGAGCTCATTTATAAATATTTACAAATACATAAATTAAGTTAATACTCATACTTAATATTATTATTTTATTTTTTTATTAATATAAGGCAATCCACAGCGAAGGTGATTTTGCCTAGTTATCTAAAGGTGACCAACCTATTCTAACCATGGTGGGGGGTCAAGTTCTTCATTTTGTGGGACCACCACTTAATGAAAAAAGTCAATACCCCCAGGCGGGATTCGAACCGGTGCCGGCCGCAGATCTCTAACTGATAGACCTGCGTTTAACTATCTGAGTTACGGACGAACCGTAGTATTATTAAAAAGCATCTTAGCTACTATGCTATAGATGGTATCACAAACGAAAATTAAGTTGTCAGTAAATTGGTGATTAAATAGCATTGCTATTCTTCGACTCCCTAGATCGGATCGTCTGTTAATTTTATTATATCGACCATTCTGATGAAATCTCCCCGGAATATAACTTTGAAAATCCTTCAAAATCTTTGGCTAACGAAGTACTGTTCTGGAACTGCAGTATGAAAGCTGTATTTCATCGGACCCTGGGACACAACCTCACCAGCAGTTCTACGAATTGTAATTGCAAGTGACCAGATTTTCGTGTAATTTGTTTTCCTAGCATCAAATTCAGCTCAACCTCGATAGAAAATTAGATCATGAAAAGTAGGTTCCATCGAAACAAGTTTTATATTGCTGTAGATTGCGTTTTGGCTCATTATTTAGTTTTAACATTATGAAATAACTGTTTCATTTATAATTTTCTTCGGTGATTCGAGAAAAATTCAAAAATATAATATTGTCACGAAACGAAAACTTGATAAGCAGCTACATTTTTTATAATACGAATTAATTATTTCTATCTCAGTCACTAGTATTTAATTGACCCGGCCATTACCGCAATTTGCAGGGGGTAAGTCTGACCAAAATTTTTAACCACTAGAACATCTTAAACCGTGATCGGATTTCCAAGTTTTTGCTAGTTTTATTCCATTATGTAATATGTTTTAAGTCTACCCAATTCAGGATCTATAAATTAATATGTTGAAATTCAATGTTGTACAAAATTGCATGTTTAGCTCTTCAGAATAAAATTCACGAATAACGGTTTTTTTAACGGGAAAATTGCATATATTAAAAGTTTAGCTTAGATTAAATGATTCCGACTTTAATAGCATAAAATTTAATACTTGTAAAATTTAATATTTTACTAATAATACTTAATAAAATTTAAGTACCCATGTTATACATTATTTATTTTATTTTATTTTTTTATTAAATTTATAATTTAGGATAGAAAATTAAAATTTTCTTCATGAAAATCCCATCTCCATTTAGCACATTACTTTTTACTACAATCGTCTGTGGTGTTTGATCAATTTCTTTTGAACTGACAGTTTATCCAAGTCTAATATAGAATATATATACTGTTTTAAAATATGTATCATAATATAAATAATTTGTGTATCTCAGCTATTAAATGTTTGAGCTGTTTTCTAATTTGTTTTTCTAAAGTTTCTAACTTTTTCTATCAGATTAGGGTAGCATAGCTCCAATTATAAGTTACAAATATTATTGGAACAGTGCTGACTTGCTGATCTCATTATGGCCAGGTGATAAACCTGCTGACATTCCAATAATGACTGTCAAGAAGGTATTTGCAAACAAAATATTTTATCATTTCAATTTTTGTTAAAAGTTATTTTTTCAGAATGATTGACACCCCGACCAATCCTAATCCTATCCCCACCACCTATGCCGATGACACATGTGCTTGCAGTTAATAATAATCCTTTAGTTGTATCCTAAACTCTCCAATCCCATATCACAATCCTCAAAAAATGGTGCCGAAATTGGAGCATAAAAATAAATCCCAACAAATCCCGTAAAATCACCTTTACTCTTCTTGAACCAACCGACTGCCTTACAATATACTTCAATAATGTTGCTCTTACCCCTGTAGAATAGATCCGCTACCTTGGACTACAGCTGGACAAACGACTAACTTAGAATCCTCACACAAGACTGAAAAGATAGGGAACTGCACTAACAAGACAAACTTCCTTTGCATTGCCATAGACTAAGCTACATGACTAGGCCTATCTGGACATATGGAGTTTAGCTTTGGGACTCCACTAAACATTCGAATACGTCTCGTACCCGATCTTTACAATCGAAAACCCTTCGTAATATCCCCAATGCTCCTTACTTTGTTACAAATAAAATCATCCATAAAGACGTTAAATCCATGTTTCATATGTAACCGATCTAGCCCGAACCAGATATCAATCCTTCCATTATTAACTCCTTAACCACCCAAACCCACTAGTTTCTAACCTTGCTTCCTCTTCTATCCTTGAGAATCCTCCGAGGCGCCTGAAAACAAGAAGGCCATTACACCTTCTATTGTAAAACCTTTATTAGAGTCCTACCAATGGATAGTTTCTCTACATACTTGTATCATGCCGTTTTGATCTTACATCAAATTTACTGGATGTGTTATTATGTATAGTTGTAAATGTCAATACAGATATAATAAAAAAGAATAAATGATGGACTCATGGGGAGCAAGGGGAAGATTGCATCCTCACTTCCTCTAGGGGGGTATTCTATACCTCATAAATAATTCGGGATCCTAATAAAGAGGGTTATGCTATATCGTATTGCATAAAGCCCCACAATATCCTATAATATCGTATCACCCAGAGCCCTATAATATCGTATCACCCAGAGCCCTATAATATCGTATCACCCAGAGCCCTATAATATCGTATCACCCAGAGCCCTATAATATCGTATCACCCAGAGCCCTATAATATCGTATCTTTCAGAACCCCACAAGATCGTATCGCCCAAGGCACCGCAAGGTCTAGATCTGCTACTGGTCAGATATTTTTCTTCCGTGATCTGAGGTCAGTATATCGCATAAGGCTGATTATACAATAGTTTAATAGGGTATTTGACGAAATAGAAAAAAAAAATTAGAAATAATGTTATAATAATTTTCAGTCAATTCAGAAACCCATTGATGTTTTAATTAAAATAGATACAGATTAATTTTAATTCTAGTTTTAAAAACTAAAATTTTTAATCCGTTTACCAACAGAAGGAAAACGCTAGCCACAATGATGGTTTCATATGTGACGTCATTTAGACATGAACAAACAACATTGATTTAGCGATTCACACTTTTGTAGCTGTTTTTAAATGATTACGTATTTTTCTGTTAAAGTAATTTTCATATTTTTTTTTCTAAAAACAACCGTGGAATACGGTTTCATGAAAACAGAAAGTTCAAATTAAATTTTAATCTGTAGTTTTGAGACTATTTAGTCTAGTCTGTATTAGTCATTTAGTATCTATTTAGCGGTTCAAAAAAAAAAAAATAATAAAAAATACAAAATATAAAAATACAATTTCCAAAATACCGTATTGTCTTTAGTTATGAGCTATTTAATGGGTAAAG
>NW_027108332.1:963119-994693 GCF_000696795.3 Halyomorpha halys | reverse complement strand
TTTGTGAGATTGTTCTAGATTTGGTTCCTAATTTTTCAAATGTGATGTGGAATTACGTTTTCTGGCACTGGGTCCCTTATGCCGGGCAATATTTAAAGAGGTGATAGTAGGCCTCTTAACTTAAATAACGTTGGGTTATTTTTATTATTATATTAGTTATTTTTTTTTTAATAGGTAGGGATGTATATAAGCTATTTATACAAATATAAGCTAGCTAGTTGAACATAATTTAGATAGTTCTAAATTACAGCTTAATAAACTGGACAACATGTTCTCCACAAACATGTATAATTTTTTTTTATTTATTACCATATCAGCCTGGTAGGCCTTACATGGTTGATATAACAGTTACTTTTTTAAACAGCTGATTATGGGGGGGAGAATATTCTCGTACAAAAGACACCCCTAACCAGATACAACATTATAATTTTTAAAAAATTATAAAATAACTAGATAAAAGTAATAATCCTTAATAAAAGAGTGATAATAGAAGTGAAGTTAATAACAAAAATCACAGCATTCATAGACTAAACAAACAATTGCCTTTAATGGGAAAAAAAAACAAGTTAATTTGAAAACAGGACGAAGTGAAAATAAATAAAATAGAAGTTATGTCAATAATAGAATTGATAACTACAGAATTTATAAGAGGATGTCCTGCTGCAGCCTGGAGCTTCACTCTTCGAGTTGAAGTTGGATTTCCCAAGTTCGTCACTGCTCCTTTTACTGTCGGTAACTGGGAGTGAAACTTCATTAATAGTTTTTGTATGTAATCCTCCATTGATTCCATTTGCAATTCCCGATACAACTTGCTATTTCTTAAAAACCTAGGAGCATCCACAGCGATTTTGAGGACTCTATTTTGAAAAGATTGTAATTTTTTTCCTTTTCGCAAAGCATACCGCTCCCCAGACTTCACAGCCGTAAATCAGTAGTGGCCTAAGAATTGTTTTAAAAATAAGAACAGTAATTTCTGGTTTTAATTTGGATTTTCTATTTAGAATAGGACATAGCATTGCTTACCTTGCGTAGGTTTGAGTTATTTTGATGTTGATATGGTGATTCCATGTAAGGCGGCAATCCAGGACAATTCCTAGGTATGGGTATTATTTGTTCTTCTTAAAAACATTGGAAGGTGACTTTCAATTCGATGTATTACGAAAATTGTTTATACATTATTTTAGCTACTTGAAAGCCTCCGTATATTAACAGAGGCAAATTCTACTTTTTTAGAACAAAATTTTTACTAGTTTACTATGCTGCAATTTCAAATTACCGAACTTGATAGTTTTTAGTTATTGTTTCCTATTCAAAATGAACGAGACTTGCTTAAAAAATACATAAATTATCTTCTTAGAGTTATATATTCTACTTTCATTCATAAGTTCTAATTAAATAATATAAAATATCAATTTTCCCCTATACTGTTGCGAATCGAACCATGGTCTACAAAACCTTTTTTGTAGCTTTTTAGGTCTACTATCCCCTCTGAAAATATTGACCAGGATTTCCGGCACTCCCTGTATATACAGCAGAGTTTCCATTACACATGTTCACTCCCTCTAACTTCTCCAATTTTTGGAATTTGGTTTTGATTTTCGCTAGACCCTAATATTAGCCTGGGATCTGTCATTTGATGGTATTGTTATTTTTCTGAGCTTATTCTGTTCTTCTCCACCAGCTGGAGTAACTATGGAATTTCCAATGAATTTTTTTGATTCATATTGTAAATCAGACATTAAGACAAATTCGTATATGGAGCATTTTATCAGACACGCCCTGAATTTTGGTGTTAAAAATGAAGGGAAATTTTAGATTTTGTCCTTACCTCCTCCATACAACTCCTTTTGTCTTTTGATAATGATGGTAATTTAGCTTCCACTTATGGTACCCATTTTCGGAACTCATAATCGTTGATACAAATTCGTTGTAATTCCTTCGGATTATTTCAGTTTGCTCTACATAATCGCTTATCCGTACGATAATGTAGAGAAAATTAGCATACAAAGAGTTATATACGGTGGATTGTTTGTCATATCTGACACCACCACCGTTAGATATTGGATGCAACTTGAAAATAAGTTTCACATATTCTTTATTTTCGGGGTTTATTTGTACGCTGATGACACCTGTATACTGTCTGTCAACAACGACCCTACTAATGCATCACAAACACTACAGATACACATAACACCCACTGAAGAATGGTGTCAAAACTGGAGAATCAAAATAAATCCTGACAAATCCCAACAGATCACCTTTACTCTCCGTCGTAAACCTATATCCTTCTGTCCTACAGTATCCTTTCTAAACACTCCACTAACGCCTGTTGAACAGATTCGATACTTAGGACTCCATCTTGACAAGAAACTTACTTGGAATCCACATATAAGACTGAAACGACAAGAAACTGCTTGTAGATTCCAATTAATACAACACCTACTTGACAAACGCTCTAAACTTCCTATTCACTACAAAAAAATTTGTATACACTACGATAATCAGACCAATTTGGACATATGGAATAGAGCTCTGGGGCTCCAAAATCCTTCGTAAAATCCTTGATGCTCCTTATTACGTTACAAATAAAATCATCCACAAAGACCTTAACATCCCATTAGTTCCAGATTTGGCCCAAAACAGATATCCATTCCAAACTCTTTACCCATCCTAACCCAATAATTATAGGCCATGGGATTAATAATAATAGGCCATGGGACCTTCTAATTTAAATTAATGCTTGAAGTACCACCAATGGATGGTTCCTTCCCAAGATTTTCAAGTGTAAATGAAACATACAACATATTTACTTATTGTATTTATTATTTGTACAGTTGTAAATCACATTAAATAAATAAAACCTCAAAAGAAGAGCAGAGAAAGTTTAATCACTCCCGGGACTGTAGAATGTGTGAAACTTATATTCAGGTTGCTTTTATTCTTATACAAGACATGAAGCTGCTAAAAACTTCCGATTAATTACAAAATACTCATTTATATGATAATGATCAAACCTATATGGACTTACGGAGTTGAGCTCTGGGGTCCCACTAAGTCATCGAATTCCTCTCTTATCCAATCAAGCTCACAAATCAAGTTATCCATAAGGACCTGAATGTTCCATACATTGCCATTTTGTTTATTAAACAATAATAATTTTTTTATCTATTCAAGCTCAACATTAAATCTATAAAATCTCATTTTTTTTATTTATGAAGTATTGGTATCGCTTTATGTGAGTAAACTTATTTACCATAACTATCGCTGTTTGATGCAGATTCTCTAATCTCGGGATAGTTTTGAAAACGTTTTTTGTTTTCAAATTATTGGGACAGTGGGAGGAGAGGTGGAATCACCTTTGTACCCTACCGATCGTACAATATTTCGGTACCACTTCCGTTCTTATTTTTGAGGATTTCAGCTATGCAAGGAGCAATTTAATTTGGATGGTATACGACTTCTGACATATGAAATATTGAGTTCTGAACGTCTTAAACTATCAAGTACTACTTAAAGCATTTGAGCCAGAAATAGGAAGTACCTCTAATTATTATTACGAAATTATTTTACATGAATTGTGTTAAAAATAATGAGCTGTCAAAATTAATTCAGTGCTGTTAATTTATTTAATTTTTCTGCAACGTTTCAGCTCTTAATAAATTCACTGAACAAGCAAAAATTCGTTCTACTGCAACAAAAGCGGCCAATTCACTCTGTACTTCCTATACCTTTCTATTCAATACAAAAAATGCGAGTGTGGGATAGATAACATATTCTTTCTCTATTTTTAACTGTTTGTTTTAACCTAAAAAAAGACGAAGATTAAAGAAAATAATTACACCATACAATAAAATATTAAGACAGTCTAAATATAAATCATCTTGAAACGAAAGATAATTATTTATTTGAAACTTTTGAATTTTCCTTTAGCAATATTATAAATAAACTATTAAGGTTTGTTTGCTTGTTTTTGTTTAGTGGCGGAAAACATTGGTCATTAACGCCATTATTTAATTTTTCTTACTTTTATTTAATTTAATTTTTTATTTGTATTTATTTATTTTTTAAATTTTATTATTATTATTTATTTTTGTCTGTCCGATGTTATATTTGCGTCAGTAAACCTTTTGATTTTAAAAACTGAAATACTAATTATATTGTTTTATAATCATCTCTGAGGGTTTTTGAAATATCCTGGTTTAATACTAAGCTATTGAGGTGTGATGTGAAATATGAGCATTCTTGGAAAATATGGTTAATTGTCAAATTGTTGTTGCAATACTGGCAGTTCGGAGCCGTTTCATTTAAAATAAGATAGGAGTGGGTGAGCCTCGTGTGACCTATTCTTAGCCTGTTCAGTACGACTTCCTCTCTACGGCTTTTGCGACTGGAGATACCCTAGGGCTTGACGTCCTTTTTAATAATTTTTAGTTCACACCTTGAGCTTTCATTACAAAAAGATTACCATTTATCTTTGACTTACTTATCGAGGGGTTTGGTCATTTCTGATGGAGTTAAAATTGCTTTACGCTGTCCTGGTAGCAAGAGTGCTTCCCTTGCAGCGTGATCGGCCAGTCCATTCCCTGCGATTCCTACATGACTTGGAACCCATATAAATGTAACTGACATACCCAGATTGTAGAGTAGAGCATTTAAGTAAAAAGGGATGCAGGAAATTTTCGGATGCTCTGGAAACATGCAACCTAAACCTTTAATGAACATAATTATTAAGGTCATTGAGCTGTAATAATTTTTAAAATAAATAATTGAATTAATAATTATTAATAAAATAGATGTTAATGTTCGTATATTTCACTTTGTAGCAAGACAATCCAGTGCAGACCGCTGTTGTTAAGTAGTCTGAATACTCCCACAGTGCGCAGGTTGTTGCATGTTAGTAGTACACAACAGTAGAGTAGATAGTTTAACTTGGATTTTTTTATATTTCGATTAATTAATACAATGCCATATTGTACGAAAATAAAAGAAGTTATTTCACCCTAATTTTGTATTCCTTTCATTATACTTGTATACAATTTAAGGATAAAAATTGATTATTATGTGAGCTATGGTAAGGGAGAATGGAAATGGTGGCTGTTAAATAATAATTTTTGAGGTCATTAAAGTAAATTTACTGTTAGGAAAACCTTTTTTTTTTTTTAATATTTATTTATTGCTATTTACAACTGTACATTATAATACATTTAGTAAATCTGATCTAAGTTAAATTGGAGTGTTACAGGCGTGTAGAGAAACTACTCATTGGTAGCACTCTAATGACATTTTACATTAGCTGGTCTCGTGGCCATCTTCTTTTCAGGCACCTCGGAGGAATATCAGGAATGGAAGAGGATGCAAGATTAGAAACTAGGGGGTTTGGGTGGTTAGATAGTTTATAATGGAAGGAGTGATATCTGGTTCAGGCTAGATCGGTTACATCGGGAACATTAAGGTCTTTATGTATGATTTTATTTGTGACAAGGTAAGGAGCATTGAGGATTTTACGAAGGATTTTGGATTGTAAGGATTGAATACGAGAGGAATTCGAAGGTTTAGTGGAGCCCCAAAGCTCAACTCCATATGTCCAGATTGGCCTTATTACAGTCATATAGATCAGTCTTTTGTAATGTGTTGGAAGTTTAGACCGTTTGTCTAGTAAATGCTGTAATAGTCGAAATCGACGTGCAGTTTCCTGTCTTTTAAGTCTGGTGTGTGGATTCCAAGGAAAAGCTTTAAATTTCATATCACATAATGGTCACCAAATGCTTGTTTAGCGTCTACAGTTCCTGTAGTACAAGAGATCTAAAGCAGAATAAAAACAGTAATTTCACCTTAATTTTGTATTACATTAATGCCATCTATATACAGTTAAGAGTCGAAATTTATGACTCAGCCAACCATGGTAAGAGGAAATAAGAAAATGGTGGCTGTACCAGATTTTAAGAAAAATTGATTTTTTCTTTCAAATAATGAAAAAATTGTGCGCGAAAAATTTTATCTAGAATAGGCAAGAAATATAGTAAATACTATTAAAAAGTAAATATTGGTGTATTTAAGGAGCACTCTACATGAAGCTTATTTGTTATTCGAAAACATTTCGCTCATTTTTCATTCGGAGCTCCATATCCTTAAAACTAAATACAACACAAAAACTTTTAAAAAAAGCACATTATTTAAAGTAGAGTAAATTTTCTAAACTATGAATTCTAATAGAGCTCTTTACATTGAATTGATTTGGAGATACAGTTTTTGAAAAAGCAACGTTTTTTTTTTCTAAATAATTTATTTATCGGACCCATCCTGAATTGTCGCGCCGCATCCACACAACTATTGCACTGACGACCCTGTATATTATAATTCCTTTATATCCTGAAATGATAATTTGGCTTTCACTTAATAATATCTTTATCATTAAAAAATAATTAGAAGTTGACTGGTTCTCGAGGTACAGTTTTAGAAAAAGTAATGTTTTTTTGTCAAATAATGATAATAATCTGGGATTAATCCCTTTAAAATAGTATACAGGCGTCAAAATTAGGCTTAAGAGCCTTAGAGAAAAGATGAATTTACAAAATAGAGATGAAATTACAAAACTCTTAAAAATAAAATTAAACAATGAATTTGAAAAGATACAAATAAACAACAATAATTAACAGTATACATAAATAATGATAGAACAAATAAAATGAAACCACATGCCATATCATAAAACATAAGATGACTTCTGACAATACATAAAATGATAAAAAATCAAATAAAATTAAATTAAAAAATAATAAATGAAAAAAACAATTACTGCTAATGTACATATTTACAATTATAAACGAAAATCTGAGACATAAAATACAGAAAATATATAAAGCTTTTTTGAAACTTACAATTGTTATTCTTCCGGAATTGGGTGGACAGAAGGTAGTCGAAGATACGGGATTTGAAGATTGGAAGGGTATTAGAACTACGAATGAAGGAGGGATTCCACAGAGAAGAGGAACGGATGGGAAAAGATCTGCGGTGGTAATATATAATGAAACTTAGTAAATTTATTTATGCTACTTCTCCTCTATTGACAGTTAATAGAAATCTGTGCGTCGTTTTTAAAGGTATTAGTTCCCATGATATTTGAATTTTTTAATTTAAATAAATAAACATTTTTTTTTTATTTTGAAAAACCGTATCTCAAAAACTATTGGTCGTAAACAGCTCCATTAGGGCTCATATTTTAGCAAATTTACCATACTTTAAATGGTGTTCTATTAGGTTTTCTAGATTTCCGGACAAAAAATTAATTTTTGGAACATTTTTTTTCTCACTAACTACGGTTGACAGAGCAATATTTTGACGATTAACTTTATATAGTTTTCATTAAAGTAATAAAAAGTTGGGGTGAAATAACTCCTTTTTTTTTCAAGACTATTGGACTCGTAATTGGGTTCTGGGTTCTGCATTAACATCGTTAGTTGAATTTAGAAATCAGTCATTAGTAAAGATGAATCAAGAAATGATAGTCGAATCTACTTCATTATTGGAATTAAAAAAAAAAAAGGGAGTTTATTGAATTTAAATTTCATGTCATTTTGCGTCTTCATTGGAGCGCGGAATGTACTGCTCAGGAGTCTTTCTTGATGTAGAACAGGCTTTGGATCGAGTCTGGCACCCAGGACTGCTATACAAGGTCCGTAAATTCCTACCCACTACATATTATCTCATTATCCGTTCTTATCTTTCAGACAGGTTATTTCAAGTAAATCACAACAACGCTTATTCATCCCTGTTTCCTCAGTCTGCTAGTGTACCTCAGGGTAGTATCCTTGGTCCTATCCTTTATACAGTTTTTACAGCTGACATCCCAACCCATCCTACTATTCTCACTATTCTCACCACGTATGCCGATGACACATGCCTATTGTCAGTGAATAATGATCCTTACATTGTATCCCAATCCCTCCAATCCCACATCACCACCCTTGAAGAATGGTGCCAAAACTGGAGGATTAAAATAAATTCCAATAAATCCCACCAAATCACATTTACCCTTCGTCTTGCCCCACACTATCTTATAATAATACCCCACTTATTCCTGTTGAACAGATCTGTTACTTAGGACTAAATCTGGACAAACGACTGACATGGAATCCTCATACAAAACTGAAAAGAGAGGAAACTGCTCGTCGATTCCGACTATTACAACATTTACTAGACAAACAGTCCAAACTTCTAATCCATTACAAAAGACTGATCTACATGACTATTAGGCATATCTGGACATACGGAATTGAGCTATGGGGCTCCACTAAACCACCTAATTCCTAGAAATGTTTTTGGAGTTCCATCAATGGGTAGATTCTCCACATGTTTGTATCATGTCATAATATTACTTACAGCAAATTTACTTGATGTGTATATATGTATACAGTTGTAAATAACAATAAATAAATTATTAAAAAACAAAAGTTATTGTGTATGTTACTTCAAGGGGTTAGTTAGCCTTAAAAATACATGATATTACTATATTCATTGTTATTGAATTTAATTATGTTTCTGTAGCTATTGCTTAATGGAATCAGTTTTCTATATTTTTTATAGAACATGAAACGAAATAAAATAAATAAATATTATTCATTATTTAATCCATGGCAAAAATATTTTTGTATTTAATTATTTTCTATGAACGAAACCCTTGATACTTCTTATCTCCTTTATTTCAATTTTCCAGACAACGTTTCGGACAAACTCTCCATTATGGAGTACATCTAGAAATTATTTTATTAGAAGTAATTAAATCTTTACAACCTTTAATTGGCTTTTCTCAAAAGTCTTTGGGAATGTCTTCTCTCCTCTTATATATTAGAATATATATGGGCTTATTCATTTGAATACCAGTTACCATCCATACACAAGTATATACTTATACCAAAGAGAGAAATGACTAAGAATACTGTAATTTAAGATTGTTTAATTTTAATTTAACGAGTTTAAAACATGCTGTCTTCGTAAAAATCTTTAGAGGATAAAGACATCAAACTGAAGCTTTTTTTTTCAGTGATTGGTCCTTTTGTTTTTTCACATAAATTCGGTACATTATTCAATTAATAAGATGCAATTGGTCATGTACTCCTCATGTGTATGAAACAGGCGTTTGCAATCCAAATTAAACACTGAAGAAACGGGGGAGGGTACAGCTTGTTTATAACAAAAATATAAAACTTTAATCAAGGTCAATATAGAAATGTTGAAATCGATTCATTCATCGATCAATATAAATATGTGGTACTCTGAAGTAATGATAAATACCGGATCAGCATAACTTATCGAAACTTCAATAAATATATCTAAATCTAGATAAAAGTTACAATAACATCGAAATTATTATTAAATATAAATTATTATATATTAACTAGTGAGCAAACGGACAGCTTCCATTTCAGTTCTTTTAACCACCTCTACATATGACAATAGAGGCACTCATGATTTTTAGTTTAACATATTAAAGTGTGTTCAATGGAGAAATATTTTATTTTTTTAGCATGCTAAAGCGGTATAAAATTTAAAATGGTTGGGAGTCTGCTAAATGCAGAATGACGTCACGCAACAGACTAGCTGAACTTAATACCATTTTGTCTATAGTCGTTTTGTTAGGAGGTTAGTTACTTATGGCTCGTGTTGTTTTTGTCCTGGACGTTTTTAAAACTCTAATAAAGTTATGTATAATAACGAAATCCTGTATGGTTTTGGAAGGAAAGGATACAAAGTTGTCAAGAAAATCCGATCGGTGCTCTTCGGCATTTAACATATAACATTTGTTATGTTAAAACTTCTTACATTTAAAACAACATAATGAGTTCCCCTAATGTTTGTGTTCCGGGGAGATAAGTAAACCGCCATTATCAGAACATATTTACTGCAAATGGATCAAATATAATCACAAAGAACTGTAAAATGTGGTACGATTGTGACAGGTTGGGTGAGAATAAACCAAATTCATCAAATTAGAGCCAATACAGCTATTAGTTACCCCGATAACCATGGGGCAGCGGTGGAGCCCAGTCACGTAAATCAAATAAAACTATTCACTCATATTTTTTTTATAAAATACGGTAAATCCGTTAGAGATGTCCGTATGGGAGAGATGGCTTATCGAAATATTTCGTGATGTAACCTCAATGGAGCTAAGTTACAGTAAGTTTACTTCAGGCAGCAACTGTCGATAAAAATACTAAGCAAATAAAAAAAGGTAGTGAGTTTTGTTTTTGATGGTAATGCAAATATTTCATAATGGGTTAATTTAACATCGTTCACCACTATTTTTTGGTTAATCGTTTATTGCCTTTTTCATGTTTCTGCATGTAATATAACTTCAATATGGAGGCCTAATAGCTTTTTTTTTCATTTAAATTCTGATATGACTATCTCACCCATACAAAAAGAAGAGGATGATATCAGTTTGAGATGGCTACATTAGTTTATGCACTTAACAACCTCGAACCAGGAAAATGTCGAATATGAACCAGTACCATAAACAATAAAAACAAAAGAAACAAGACAATTGGACACCTCAAATCCTAAAAGACATATCTCTTACTTCACAAAAACTGATAGAAGCTTGTAGTCGTGGCAAGTAAGTAGGTAAGCTTATGACTTCCAATGAGCATATTGCATTAAGAAAATTTTTTTTTAAAAATAACCAAACCCTTAACTAAGAAAAACTAAATATAACAAAGATCTAAGGGAAGAAGATTGATAAACTGGTCATAATAAGAAAACAAAAGGTTGAGACATTAACATAATAGTGAGAAATATTTTAATAATTCCTCTATTTAAATTTTTAGCAATCTTTAACTACAATTATCAAAAATGTTCTAATAAAGCAACATTTCCCAAATATGAAGTAGCAGAAACTTCCTTCTAGAAAAGTTGGAAGTCTGTCCGATATGGCACTGTATCCTTACATTGTTTTTTTATTATTTTAGCTACTGGAGGTGTGTATGAGAATGAAGAAGAAAAGACATATTTTGGATGAGGATGAACTTAATTTTAGAAGGCAATTTCCCTTCCCTCCCCCCTTTTATAATAAGATAACCATTTTGTCAAAATGAGGAACACTGAGGTCTCTTGGTGGAGTTGAAACGCAAGGTTTGTCTTTTTTTTCTTTTTCTTATGACTCCCTTCCAGATCATTTCAGACATACGGGGGGAGAAGGGAGTCAAGTTTTCGTGGGACCGCCACAAAAATAAAGAACAATCCCCTCAGGCCAAATTCGAACCGGCTTTTGTTGATTCTAAGAAATGACAACTTTTATAACGCAGCCTAAACGTTATAAAAAAGTTTGCTGCTTCTTCGCTATTGTTGATTTAAGTTTCTATAATAAACTCCCTAACCACCCAAACCCACTAGTTTCTAACCTTGCTTCCTCTTCCATTCCTGGCAATCCTCCGAGGCGCCTGAAAAGAAGATGGGCTCGTGACCTTATATTTAGATATAAGGCATCCTGTATCATTTTATTTTATTAATACTATGTGTTTTTTTTTTGTGTTTTTTTTAAAACGAATTAATCAATCAAAGAATTCCCGGAAACCGGGGTTCTTTTTTTTTTTTTTTATTATATTTTCCTCTTAATCTATATGTTATTCTTATTCTTGTAAAATGTATCTAGTTGTTTGTTCTTGATAGACTGATCTACTGCTGTGACTATGAATGATGGTCTGATCTCACATTACCGTATTATATTGAGTTTTTTTGGCGGGTCACTGAAGAGGATCTAGGAGGGTGAATTCCGGAGAGCGAATTTGTATTGTAATGGGAGTGAGTGAAACATTTGTATTGGTTGTACAGACCGAAATGGATTGTAAAAGGAAACTGTAGTGGTGAAAAAAAAATGTTGATTATATCCTATTATTGTATATCTTTTCTTTATGATTATACCATGAATATGTAATGTAAATATGTCCGATTAAGGATTGATAAGTACGCTGTGTAAGATAGCAACCTAATGTATTTAGGCAGCATATATGAATAAAGTATTTCTCTAACTGTTTTTAGAGTTCTACTACTGGGTAGTTTCTCTACATCCTGTATCATATCATTATGTCATTATGATCAAACTTACTTGTTGTATTTTTTTTTATACAGTTGTAAATATCAATAAATAAGTAAAAAAAAAAAAAGTTTCTATAATTTAGATTATTGAACAATTTATTGTTTTCTGATACATTTTCAATTATTTATTATACTTTCAATTTTTTTGTGTTTTAATCACGGTGAATATTAAATATTTATTTTACTTCGTTTCAGAAAAAAAACAAACGGAAAACAGATTGTAGCAAGCAATAGCAGCAGGAACATAATTAAATACAATGATAATGCAGATAGTAATAACCTCGATGGTAGATCGGTTAGAGTTATTAATTAATGCAAAAAACATTGTGATTATTAGTAATAACTATTATTAACTAGTTATTAAACCCCTGGAATACAAACAAACCTATAAAATGTTGTCCAGGCGCATTTCTTGCGAACATTTTAAAGAATTGTGGTAAAAAATATGATAAATTGGCTGAACAGTATTTAAGCTTTATATGGATTCCTCGCCACTGCAAGTAGGTAAGCTTTCTGTTCATCAAATTTCCTCCCAATTAAAAATCTCCACATGCTTTTTACGTTTTAGAAATTATAGAATAAATATATCTCTATTAGCACTCGAATTAAAGCTAGGTTAATGTTCTATAAGGTAGTTTATGTTATGACATTTATCTTTGTAACAGTATTTTTTTTTTACGACATTTGTTATAGCAAATTGACAAGATAACGAATTCTAGTTGTTCGGACAAACATTTTTATTTATGAAAAAATATATCTCAGAAACTATAAAACGTATAGACGTCTGCCAGCGCTCAAATTAAAGCTAGTTAATGTGCTATAAAGTAGTTTATGATGTTTATCTTTTAGCAGTAGTATTTTTCATATATTTGTTAGAATAAATTGTTGTTCGGACAAAATTTATATTCATATTCGAATGTCATAAAAACTACGAAAATGAGTGTCATAAACTACTTTATAGTAAATTAAATTATTTTTAGATTAAGTGCTGGCAGACATCTGCAGGTCTTATACTTCCTGAGGTATTTTTTTTTCATAAATCCAAAACGTCTATACAAACAATTAGAAATCAACATTTTGCGAATTTATTTCGTCAAATATCATGTAAACTACTACTTCTACGAAGATAGCACTGATAGAAACTACTTTATAGCACATTAAACTAGCTTTAATTTGAGTGCTAATAGAGATTTTACGTCAAATGGTTTTTGAGATTTCTCAAAATGAATAAACTAACTACTGATTTTTGAGTGCATTTTTTATGAAATGCTGCTTTCTAAAAAGCAATATCTCGGGAACTGTTGGGCGTAAATAGCTCTATTAGGGCTCATATTTTAGCACATTTACTCTAGGTTAAATTTTAGATCTATCTTTAGATAGATATAAATCTTTAGATTTTCTACTGTTGTTGACATTTTTAAAGGCTCCGAATGAAAAATTAATTTTCTTTAACGTTTATTATCCCCCCCCCTCAACTATATTTAGGAAACTCATTGATTCTGTGTAGTGATTACACATGGTTTTCATTCAAATAAAAAATTGGGGTGAAGTGCCTTTTTCACATCTTGGGCTATTGTATATTTTACCTCAACACTTAAAATTGTTCTCTGCTTCAACCTAGCTGAAATATGCATTTATTTCTTTGCTCTAGATGCATCCTAATATGTTGCTAATAAAGAAATGGTATTAAAAAAAATTTATCTGTAAAATTTGGAGAAGCTATTACAAAAATCTAATTGCCTAATAATATAAATCACTTAATATATATAAGAATAAAATAGACCACATAACTGTATTATATTATTTCTTTAAATATTCCAGGAGCTTATTTACCACTACTAGTAACACTTTACATTGCAACTCTTATTTGTACTCGGTCATGGGCGTACCCAGAGGTAAACCAAATTAATTTAATAAAAAATATTCAAGCAAATACTAATTGAAATAACTAATAAAGCTCTGCAAAAATGATATATAATGTGCTTAAAATTTTGGTTGCATTCTCCTTTTCCGTGCTGAAATGTAACAACCAGAATGACAATAGCTTGTCCTCCCCTAGTTTTGATCCTGGGTACGCGCTTGTTCTCGGCTTTACTAATGACTCGTGATTAATCACAAATATATCAATTAATATTATAGTTAGGGTGTATCGGTGCAATAATTGATCTAGAAGGAGTAAACTGTTCTAAACAAGGGGAGTACCTCACCGAAATGTAAATCTTGTCATATATAGAAGTGAATAAAAGGAATGGAAACGGAAGTTGTTCATTTGCCCAATATTCAATAAATTAATAAAATACCCTTTAAATTATTAAAAGAAGACTTTATTATGATAATTTAAAGTCGTTCTTCAGAAGAATGTCAATAATACGAACAATTCTGAATGTACAAAGTTTAGCTTCATGGGCTTAAGGTCGGTTTGGTGCTGGTACTGGTACTGTTCGGTGGGGGGAACAAGTCCGGCAAGTGGGCCTGTGGGTCCTTTTTGCCAACCCCTGGCAGCTAACTAGGTTGCCGCCGCATCCTAACCAACCAAGGTGGGAGTGTCAAGATTCATTCTTCGGGACCGCCGAAAAATGAATATTTAATTGCCCCAGGTGGGAATCGAACCCACAATGTTCGGAACCGAATGCACTGGGACCTGCACCCAACCCGCACGGCCGTCACGTCCCTTAAGATCGGCCTAGTTAGTAAAAGTATTCTTAGAAATATTATTAATTTATTTAATCGACGTAATAACTCATATCAAGGCTAAGGCCTCCAAAACTACATTCCGGCATTTGTCATGGTCAAGTGCAGCACTGTGACTCACTCCATCCTTACATCGGAGTTCTGGACTTCCCTTTCCCTTACTCCAATGGCTGTTTCCTTTCTGAAGAGGCAATGGGTGTTTACACAAATAAATCACGTCAATGCAAGATTTTACAAATGCTTAAACTCCTATATTTTCAAAGTATTTTAAAAATACGAGAAACGGTACCAGGAGTGTAAACAATGTATGTTCGATGGTTGATAATAGGGGACACCATCTCCCTAATACTCAAGTAACACTCTCTTCACCTCCCGTTCCAGTTAAGGGGGTTCACTGCTCAAGCAGTACAAGCTGTAAACATGGTAGTATGCTACTTTAGCTCCCCCCAAAAAGGTGGGAACAATTACTTCTTGAACAGACTTCACGTCTATAATTATATAGATATCTAACGTTTATAGTATCAACCTCCTTTTAAGAGGGAAAATTTCTGTCCTTCATGCTTACTCCTTTCTCGCTTTAGTTAAAGTTTAACTTATAAATATCGACATTTAACACCTTTGATCTTTACGACCGATATTAATCTCGGATCCTTGTACTTTTTTCCGATATGAAACTCTACAGTCTGACAATCTTCAGTGTTAGATATTTAATATTTGAATACATTTTACAAAATAAAAATATTACTATTTATAGCAATCATTGGAATCTATAACCAGAAACTCTATAAATGAAGTATTTATTTTATATTTGCTTAATAGATAATATACATTTTAATGTTTTAATTCATTTTTCAAAAAGGACTTGTATACACATTAACATATATTGTGTATACATACATAGAACGTCACTGCAATTATTTGGGGGGGAGGGGGTGATATAAAATGTCTTAATTGACAAATCACATCTAATGATCCCATATTTCTATAAATTTCCAATTTTTTTTAATTTTCTATTAATGTCCAAATTTTCCCACAGGCATAATTCTGAGGGTTGACATTTAACTCTTAATCTGCGGATATAAATCCAAAGATTCTACTTTATTTATTGGGTTGACTTAATTAGACTGTTTCCTCTGGTTTCCTTTAAATTGTTTTCAAATAGGAACTTTTTTTTCCTCCTTTAGTAATACGTTCTTACATCCATTCTCCTCTTGAATGTCCCCCTAGAAGGAAAAATTCTCTGTTGAGTAGACTGGTAATTCATTTTTAAAAGGTTTTTGCAGTTTGCTCAAGAAGTAATTGTTCCCACCTTTTTTTAGGGGAGTGAAAGTAAATGATTACCCAAATTAATTATATTTTTCTTCTATAAATCTAGAGGGATCACATGCAAATTTTCTACAATCGAATAACCGCCACTGCCTTACCTTTATTCGAACTAGTCATAGATTTAATGACTATATCACTTATCACTTTACACTTACATATTTTCTGGATTGTTTATTTTTTCCAAACTTGATGGGAATTTCTCAATACTAGAACCACAAAATATTCTTTTCATAAATTAGAAGAAAAAGTTCCAAATACTTCGAAACTGGTTAAGTATCTGAGCCAAAGGTCAAATTAAGAATCTCCCAAATCAATAAATTTGATGATCTGAAGGAAAAGATAGCAAGATGTTTGTCTCTTCTAACATCATAATGACATTATCTCATTCCATTACTTGTTTCTTTATTTTAGAAGTCATTACTCAATGCAAATTTGTCATTATCTTTCTCATAGACCAATAGTATTTTTTGTCTATTGAAGGAATTACTTTTAATTTCACCTCAACTAGTACAATTGAACTTTTAGTCATCTTTTAACAAACATTTGGTTTCTGGAACGTTTGATACTGAATCTTAACTTATCAACTCTTTCCATGGACAGGAAATCCTAAAATATTTTAGGATTTTACTCATTACTCATGTAGAATTTTTTCATGGTTTAAAAATCAGAATCTTTCACCCATCTTGAAGAAACAGAGATCCTTCCTGGAAAGGATGGGGAGATTGATAATTAATAGTTGTTAGACTGAAACACAATCAGTCTAGACGAAGAATCTGATATTTTAACCAGCGTGTAACATCATGAAACGGCAGAGTAATGCAGGGGGAACTTACAGATGCACAAGCCAAGACTGTGAACTGGACTAGCTGTTAACTACGTTAACTTGACCTAAACTTGCAGACAACAGTTCTGCAAGTTTAGGGCCGCTAAATTAGGTTCAATTTCACAATGAGCCAAGTTAGTACCTACCTACTTAAGTTAGTAGGTAGGTCTGGGATTATCATAATCATAATGGCCAGATTAAGTTTAAAAAAATTACTAGTTAAGTAAATACTAGTTCCAGCTCCCATCCAAAAATTACTACAGTCCTACCACAGATATTATTTGATATTCACTAAAATAAATAATTTTAATTACCTAGGAATTTTATAATTTTCTTTTTACTCCAATATTAAAGATAAACAACAGAATAAAAAACTATAGAAAGAAGAATCAGAGGTACAACAATAATCAAACTTCTATTTTTAAACTAATTTATTATATAAACAGTAAAAAATAAAACATAAAACAAAAACAGGGTGTCAAGTAAAGTAGCTTAAAGCAATTCCTTGACTTTTCAATACTTTCCCTAACAGTTTTCGATATTGTACCTATAATATTTGTTATGTCATTAAGCATTCAATAATTATCAATGATTATGTATATTTATTAATCATCTATCACATAAAAAAATCACCTTAGGACAATTAATATCAGCCAACAACCTTCCATAAAAATAATTTATATTATCTATTTATTTATATTAATTTATTACAATAATTTAAATACAAATTTTATGCAAAAATAACGTTACCTTTGTCGAGAATAAGTAAAAACATTTTTTAAAATGCCATTCTCAAAACGGATTTAAATGACTAGAAAAGATCCTGGAGCAATTTTCCATACTTCTATTTATACACAAGGATTTGTTCCCTATAATCATGAAATATTTAAAAGGTTAGATTTATTATCTACAAAGTTCATTTAAAAATAAGATGTTTTTTGCTTCATCCGTGAGGGGATGGGAAGTAGTTAATGAACTTTTTAATTTACCTAAAAATTGAGAGTTCCTAAATATGCGCGAACAATGATAATTTGATCTTTTGATAAATCAAAATGTACATAACTTTGTTACCAAGGTTCCTCAACGATGTAATTAAGTTTCCTTGAATACATCGTTTAATCTTACAGCTTAACAATCCCTAACCATCGCCACTATGAAACAGTTGCAATGAAGCTAAAAAAAACGACTTTTCCATTCCATAATTAAACAAAAAAAAAAACCCTGACTTTTCTCAGTTTTCCCATCCTAGGACACCCTGTTCAAACATATATTTAACAAAATTTGAACATTAAAATACATAGGATTTATATACAGCCAGTGCAGGGCTGATATGAGACCACTTTGGAAACTTTTTGAGAAAATTATGAAAATCAGATGAATAATGTTTATCATGATGAAAATATAGACTGTACACTTCAACTTTAATTCTTGAATCAGGAGTGTTCTTTGATGCCTGAAAAATAAAAACAAAAATAATGAGGGAATGTCCATAGATGTAATATGAACAAATTTATTTTTTGAAAGTTTGTGTACATAAAAATGTATGTATTTTATCAGGCTGGAATCTCCCAATTTTTTAACCTAAGTATCATACTGACTACTGAATTTCTAAGGGCCAAGACCCACCCAGCTCATCATAACAACATACTCATATCATTAATTACAGTTAAAATGTTCAGCTCATCAATAATATCACTTGTTTCTTTTTTTTTTAAATATTAATAACATTAAATTATATTAATTAATTAGATAATTAACTAAATAATAACATCTGATTATTATTTTGTATGATTTAAATATACTGTAAATTTTACAATTTCATCAAAATACACTGGTGGTGCGTGCACAAGTGCCAAGGTGGGTCCATGGGCAATAGTTTGGAAACCCCTTTTCTAAACTATAAGTGCTAGTGCTATGAAAGCTTGAAAATTAAACGTATATGTATGATATGTAAGAATATACATGTAAAATGAATATTATTTTTTATTTGAAAAAGAAAAATATTGTTATGTCAATACCTCTAACAGAATAGTTTGTGAAGAATTATGTAGTCCTTGAACAAATGATACTACATTTGAAGTCTGTGTAACTTGGGATGGTAAATTCCAACCAAGGAGTGTTACATTTTCCAATGGGGTTATGATCAACCCCATATGATCAGAACCTAAAATATAATAATAATAATAATAAAATTTTATTTATTCTGGGACGAGTCCCTTTAGAATAATACAGAGAAATAGACAGATGAGGGCTGAGGAGACTCAGAGATAATTAAACAAAAATATAAAGAAATATAAATAGTCATTATAAAAAATAATTATTAGTAACTTTCTCACTTTAATCAGTTGGACAATAAAAAAATATAAATAAAAAAGAAAATGATGTAATAATTTATAAACATATTTACAATTATAACAATTTACAATTTTATGGGGTCTGAATGGATAAGAAATGATTGAACAGGCAAGATTTAAAGGTAGGGAGGGTATTGGAGTGACGGATGTTGGAAGGGATGGAGTTCTATAGGGATGAAGATTGCATAGTGAATGATCTATTGAAAGTAGCGGTTCGGTGGGCCCTTGTGTATAAATCTGAAGACCAGGAATGGGTATTGCGGGAACTAATAGAGGATTTGAAGTGAAGAAGCTCAGAGATGTGTGAAGGACAGCGGGATTGGATGATTCGGAAGATGAAGGATGCCAGGAAATACTTACGACAGTAAGAAGGATAAAGCCACTTCAACTCTGCATAAAAACAGGAAACAGAGATTCCGAACATGAATTGTACATATGAATTTATCAAATTACACCTTGAGATTCCCTGAGACGTCCCCATATAATTTCTATTGATTATATATTGTATTGATGTACCGTACAGGAATAGTCAAAGTGGGGAAATATTAGAGAAGTGACTAAGAGCCTATGGGTTTCAAATGGAAATAGGTGGCGGAGGTAATTTAGACGTTTTAAAGTGGAAAAGGTATGGCGGGAGATATTGGATACATGGTTTTTCCAGGAAAGCGTTTGATCAAAGGTTATTCCCAGGTTTTTGATGGTGAGGTAAAATTTGATGGGACTATCATGTAGGACCAGAGTTGGAATATTAGGAACAGTTTTATGGAGGTGATTGTAGCCTATTAAGATGGCCTTCGTCTTCTCCGCATTTAGTTTCAACTTGTTAGCTCTCGCCCATTCAAAAATCCCATCCAAATCTTCTTGAATTTTTTCTGTGGCTGATAATAGGTCAGAAGGTGGGAAGGACAGGTATATTTGGAAATCATTTCCATAGATGTGGTATTGGGAGTGATGTATCTGGAGGGGAAGGTCATTAATGTAAATAGCAAACAGAGTAGGAGATAGAGAGGAACCTTGAGGAACACCAAAGGAGAGGGGGAGGGTAGTATAAACCCTAATATAAAACCTAAATATATGTTAATTAAACTAAAAATTGGATGATAATGTTGTATATATAAGAATATAAATGTGAATAAAATTCTCTTGTATTGAAACAGATAAAAAAAAGTCCTATTTCAAATTATTTTAAAGCAGAAGTAATTAAACTATAATAATTATAAAGGAAAATATGGTTGGAACAGTAGTCAGGAAAGTAAACACATAGTAAAGCAGTTACAGACCATCAACTGGACTAAACAAAACAAGATACAACCACAATAAAAAAGGAAAGAATAAATGTAGGATGAATGATGGGAGGAAATGTGAAACAATAAAAAAGTGTACATAGAAATAGCTAACAAAAATTAAGTAGTCTGTGATATGAAACTATATAAAAAAGTGAAAGTAATATGTATACATGAAATATAAAACAATAAAAAATGAATAAAAAAATTATGTGCTACTTTTTCAAGGTAACCATGTGGAGGCCTCTATAAAGGCTAAGTGAAATGAGAAACAAGTATAATAAAAAAGGGCAGAATAAACATAGCAAAAGAAGCATTGCAGCTTGAACAAAAAATATAGAAAAATAAATAAGAGCAAAATTGAAAAAAAAAAATAGATCTACAAAAGAAAAATGAAAAGAAAAAATCATCAAGAAACAAAGAAAAGTTATCTGTTCCAAAAAAATTGTTTTGTGGCCACTTGTAATAGCACAATGATAGCGTTCAGAAGCACCCTCTACTAAAGAAAGCAGCAAAAGTAGATTATGAGAATGAGGAAGAAAATTATATAATTTATGCTTAAGTGCCTTGAAGACGTCCTATAAAAGTATGCCTGAGACAGAGAATGGATCCAATGTCCCAGTTGTAAATGCCTGGCACATATATGTTTTGTTACAGGAGAAATAAAAGAGGAGTTTTTAAATTTAAATTTATCCACTAAACCAAAGATAAGCTCATTTTCTTCTATTAAAATATTTGTAAAAATCATATGTAAGAGTTTTCAGCAAATTGACTTTTATTTAGCTCCTAAAACAACAGCAAAAAGGAATGATGGTATATAATATCCCACTAGCCAGACTGACCTATCTGAGGCATGGGATAGGTTAGTGAACAGCAAATACCATAAACTATATCAATATAGCCTTCATTTGTATAAATTGAATGAACATGAACATTTTTATTTGTAATAAAGGGTATTGTAAATTGTTAAAATTACTACCATAGTAAACAACTTTCTTTTTGAAAAAAAAAACTAGATCAACATGCCCTGATATCCTTTACATAGTTTTCATATCACATACTTCTTCATTTTTCATGTATTTCTATGTATACTATTCCTACTATAATCATTCTTTCCTTTTCTGTTATGTATATATCTTGTATTGCTTAGGCTTGATGAAACCCTACAACTCAGGCGGAAATGTTGGCACACATTAAAGCAGTGTGTTTCTTTCCTGACAGGACCCCAATTACTATAATAAATAAGCAAAATAGGGTAGCCATTCAATGCATGTGTATCGAGTATTTTTTATGTAAATCTGACAATCTTCTGAACAAAATTACCTTCAACTTAAAAATAAGTTGGAGAACTCAAAACAAAGACCTATAATGATTTCAACCTGGCCATTTAAAAGTCCATCAACGATTGCCTAATTTGGCAATTTTTCAGAAACAATGACACCATCAAGGAATGAATGAGAAGAATATAAAATTGAAATTTTGAATTTATAAATTCTGACACCAAATTCTGTAACTGAGCCAAGTTAGAGAAAAAAAAAAGGTACAAACATATTTTTAGGTTGGACTTAATTTTGAACAAAAAGGTGTCAGGTTTGACAAAGGCTGCTGCATGTAAGTAAATATTTTGTTTAATCTAATAAGTTATAGAAGTATAATAGGATTAATAAACAAGAAAGAAAGTAATTCTATAAAAATAAATTTTAACTGAGCAATACCTTTCAATCTATAACCTTGTAAATTCATAAGACACAAGATGAACTTGTTATTGAATTATAAATTTGTTGTAGTTTGATCATGAATGCATAAGCATGAGAACTAATATGCATAAATCAATCAAATACATGCTTTTAATGAAAAAAGTACTTGTTTAGTCATGCACGCCTAAAAGTTACCTGATAGCAGTCCTGTGCTATCAGTTCTTAGTTAGATATCAAATTAACTTGGTAAAAGGAAGATTAACTTACAATCCTTTCGCTAAGGTCTGGTAAAATATGTTACCTATAAGGCTTGTTCGATTTGGGCCTCAGGTTTTGTCAAGAGTTTCTTGTCTGGCTGAAGAAAGATAACATTGAGTTTTATCAGTTTGTTTAATACGGTGTACAAATCTTTAATTAAAACAAACCATATTGAAAATCAAAGTTTTGTTAAACAGTTTGTAATATTTCTTCAAGGACAAGTACTAATACCAACTGAAAGAAAAAGTTTAATAATGAGCATAACATAAAATTATGATTTTCATATAGATGATGGCACTAGAAAGATAAATTAATTAAAAAATGAAATGAGAAGTTAATCATCATAGTTCCAACCAAAATAGAGAAATTAATAACAAAGTGACACGAAAATGGCGTTTTGTACTCTTATCTTGCTGAATTTATTTTAAGAAAAACTGCAGACTAATATAAGTTTAAAGCCATTTTATCAATCCAGGAATTTAAATGTGAAATATGAATAGTAATTAATCTCATTTTGTTTATCTTCTAAAATACTTAAGGGTATTCAGAAACAAGAGATTACCCAGAAATGTGGTTAGTTGCAAGACTAAACAGGTATTATTAAGTTAAAAATTAAAGACCTTTTTTTTTGTCATATTTTAAGAAATATTTAAAGTAGTACAACACCTTTTATCATTTTAGAGAGTTGAAGCTAGATTAGATAATGATTTTTTTTTTTTTTAGCTTAACTAATTAAATCACAGGTATAGTGAGTAAAATCTGAATATGACGAAAACAAAAAAGAAATCCAAATTAGGCACACCATATCACGAGATACTTGTTCACATTTCAACAATCAAAATTTAAATAAATACAATTTTTAGAAAAAATAGAAACAATTCAGGATCAAGAAAACAGAATAAGAAAATAGTCAACTCATATTACCAGCAACTGATAATATTTACAAAATAAAAATAATACATTACATATTTATATATACTTTTGAAACACTTAAAAATTAAAATTATTTTAAATAGTCCTAAACAATCTTCTGTTTGATTCTACTACCTTACTTCCTGGCCCTCATACTATACAATTGCTGCAACATAAGGATATCAGCTGATAACATGTCATCTTCTTGTTCTACCTAGAGCAGAACATTGAGGAACACTCAATACATCATTGTGACTGATTCTTGATTCCAGTTCTTTGTTGGGCGATACATTATCATCTTTGCTATTTTTTTGATAAATTTTCGATAGCTGTAGGCTTTTATGGTAAGCCAATCAGTAATAGATTAAGAGTGTGGTTATGCATTCTGATCAGCACTCGATAAACAGTAACTCTCTCCTTTCCTCTGTTATAGCGTATTATTTTATGTGACTAGTTTTTTTTTTTTTTTTTCTGTAGTTGAATCGGCTGATAAAATCCTAGCCTCAAGCCTAGATGAAAGTCAAGCCAATCTATGCTGTATTTTATAAACTTCTCTTCACCTGCTGATTGAGCACGCTTAGTTACTCACTCTTCAATTTGTGCCCTTTTATAAACCTAATTGCCTATTGTTCTTTTACTGACACTCTACCTGCCACATTTTTCAAGGTTTATTCCAGATCCAAATGTTTATAAATAATAGCACAAAGCTTATCATTCAGTGAAAGCACCACACATTGTCTTGCACTCATTATAGAACTACAATGATAGCTAAATCCTTCATCCACTGTTTAACAATTAACAAGCAAATACTTCTTGTATTTACAGGAAAGGAGATAATAGCAGTTACAGTGGCTTTAAAAGAAAAAATGTCACTCACACATTCAAGAATATTCAGTTAATTGTTAATCTCATTTTTTCCCTAATTTAATAATATAAAATCTTGGTTAATAAAGCCTTTACTCTAAATATTTATTTCCAACATGGTTGAAGACATGATGTGTGGTCATTTCAAAGGTCGAAGAAAGCTTTTTGACTAGCAGCTTATATCCTTCATATGAATGGGACTATAGGGTAAGGAAACATGTAAACCTTAGAGAGAGCATCAGCACAAAAACCTAGTAAATTCAGAGAATTTTTACTGTCAGAGCAACACATAAAATCAAGCTTCATCAAGCAGTGTTTTAAAGCCTTAAACAGATGAGTATATCAGTAAGAAGTCTCTCATCTATTAGAAGCATAATTAAAAATTTAAGGTACATAATCCGTTACTGTTTCCATGAGATACATAATCTTAGTATGCAGAAAAATCATTGTAGTGTAAACCTAAGATGGGCTTGGGTAAGCTTGCAATATATTTTATCATTAACAGACCAGATATCAGGACAACTTTGTATAACTGCCCAATAAATCAAATTAAAACAGTCTAAATTGTATGACTGTTTTAATAAGTTTTTTTTAGACAATTGCAGGTTGAAATTATTAAAGTAAATTTTAACTCAAAGAAAAATTTGATTCATAGATAACTAGAAAATCAATAAGGGAAAGTCTACTATACTTTGATTCACAAAAATGTGTTTTTGTTTGTGTTTCGTGTGTATCATATTGACATAAAACGAGCATTTATAGTAAATCTAAAATCAAGTGTTTTTTTAATGATTAAAAAAAAACTTATTTTAAAAAACCCACATCACATTTTCCAAGATATTCTTTAATTTAATTTTATGGACATTCCAAAAGAAATTATTATGAATATATAAACTTTTCTTGGATGATAATAATAAAATTCAATATAATAACAAAACATTATAAATAAAAAAATTACCAGATATTTTAAATTCAAGATGAAATTCCTTTCCAATCAATTCTTTTGAGATAATTTCCAATTTAGTTTCATCATTAACATTATGAGATGCTGATGGAATACAAGTACTCCCAATACTATACAAAAAAATAAATAAATAAATACTTTAAAGACTTCAAAATATCAAATAGTCATTTTAATAGATATTTGAATAAATTATTATATGAGCTTTGGTTCATGCTAAAATACAATGGAACACATATGTACATACTAAACATGATTATCATTAGAATAATATAACTCATAGACTTTGTAAGTAAAATTAACATAATAGCTAAAGTAGTTGTGTATGTTGAGCAACTCTTGATAGTTTCAAATGAAAGTGCAAGGAAAACAGTCTAAGATTTCTATTCAGGCAAAGTAAGTAACACAAATAATATATAACTACATAACCTAATGCCCTACGTGGATGTCCGCAAAGGAGAATATTGGGTGAATGATAAAAAAACCTTTTTATCATTTGTTAGGTGATAACATTTCAATTGACAGCCCTGTTTTCATTGCCAGGTTCATAATTATTGATATTTATAAATTAATTTATAACTATCAAAGGGAGACATAATAATATTTTTCAATGATAAATGAGTGAAATTTAAAAAAGAAAAAAACAAGCATCAAACTGATATAAATTTTTTGTAATATATATCAGGTAGGAAAATTAGTATTTACTAACACAGCCATTACCTCTCTCTCACTTTTGAAAACCACGGAAGTCCACAGTATCCATTTTTCGCACAAAAATCATCAAGACGTTGAGCTTTACGTAAAAACGGAATCAGATTCCATCCTCTTCTTTCCATACTTTGAATCCAAAACAATGAGTCAGAGTATTCAGTAGATAATTGTGAGTTGAAAAATTGCCTATTCACGTGCTTGAAAAAAATACAGAAATATATATATTTACATTCATTTAAACTAAATTTAATCAAAATACTTTTGTATTAAAAACTTACAGTAACAAATATTCTCTGAGGTGTTTCAAAAGAAAATGGAAAACCAAAAGGAGAGATTACAATTAAAAATGACATCAAATGAAGTGCGAACATAATTTTTAAAACCACCCATTGTTTTTTCACATGCACAAACAAAGTAGCCTGAAAATACCATCTGAACATAAATATTGATAGATAAGACAAAACAACATATAATAATTATAATGATATAAATTAATCTGTTGGGTTATGAACAAAGAGTAAATCTTTAGTTTTTCTTTCAATTAATATCATAGTTTAATTTAAAAATACTCAATAAAACTATTTAAAACTGGATAAATAATAAAGGTACATTTTTCAATGAAAGCATTAAAGATGTATTCATGTGATACTCGTACTAAGATAAAAAATAATTCAATAGCTATGGTAATTTAGTTATTTAGATGAGTAAAGCTCATTTGGGTAATTAATTTTGCATGTGAAAAGTATATTTCATAAATCTTTAGAAATAAACCTTAAAAAATCAGTTGTGTTGAAGGATGAGGCTAATACTAATGAGTAGGTCAAATAACACATTCAATTGATTAAATCATTTTAGAGTTGAAAAAAATAATAAACTAAAGAAAAATTAAATTAAATTAAATTCAGCAGTAAATTAAATTGTTTGCATAAATTCAGTTGATTAAAAAAAAAAGTGAAGTTTTTTTTTTTATGCTGTTATGTAACATAAGTACAAATGTTTGATTTCTTAATCTGCAATCTTTCCAAAAAATTAAATTTACTGTAACTATATTTTTTTACTAAATTATTAATCAAAATGGAAATAAACATGATTGAAAACAAATTAAATTTTTAGGTATAATTGCACCTTCTAAAATGAAACATTTGTATTAGATATTAACAACAGTTGTCATAATACAACTTTTACACACATAACATTAATTAAAGAAAAAACTCAACAATAAATAAAAAAAGTTTAATAAAACATTTATTTAATTTTGATAGGTTAGATACTAAACTGGAAGAATGATTAGATAAATATAACCTTACAACATAACTAAAAGCAGCAACTGACAACAATGATGTCAGCAAACTTATAATAAATTCTGGATTCTTCGTAATACCCATACGTCCAGTGATCGGAATAAATAGTCTTAAACTTGTAATACCATAATAGCAAATCATGGCAGATGAAAATGATGATATTAAAATAAACAAAGCATGCCAAAGTTTACCTGAAAGGAATAAACACAAAATTTAATTCAATGTTTAATACCATAATAGTTTAAAATGAATCTTCATTAACGTACGATTTCCTCTTATTCCAAATGCAGTAATTAAAGTCCACAAAGCACATGGAAGTACAATAACCATAAGAATGAATGATGATCGGACATTCAAAAAAATACTAGCAAAAAGAAATAGGGTCCAAAGTAATTGGATACTCAAACAAGACAATTGAATTTTTGCATTAAATGCAATATTTCCCTGAAATTAAAATTTTATAAGTAGTTTACACCAACTAGTCATTTAAAACTATAATTAAAGATAAAGAAAGAAAATTATTGAACTTACCATTATCCATTTGTCAACAACAATAGTATTGATTACCATCATAAAAATAGAGGGTATGATATAAATTAGAACTAAAACTCCTATATTTGTATACCAGCTCAAGGAATATCCAAATAAATCGATTGCGAATGCTATAAAAAGGTTATAGCAAACTGTAATTATGAAAAAAGTCATCAGAGATGATAAAGCCATCAATAACTTCACAATAACTTCAAAAATGTTGCCTAAAAGAATCAATATAAAAAAAAAAATTTTAACATTCAGAAAATAAGATTAAAATAAATACTAAAGAAAAAAAATGTATAAATGCATTCTAGTACTTGTAACCAATATAAATACTAAATAAAAAGTTTATATTTTAATTTATATGATTGAATAGACCAGTAAAAAAAAATTATAACATTTCTAAGCATAACCAAGCTCATAAACATTTAAAGAGACAATTAAAGAAAAAATATAAGAAATTAAAAACACCCGGAAGCCCAATTAATAGCAATTTAATACTATCTATTATAATACTAATTATACACTTTTATTTCAAAATAAGTTCTTAAGATCAAGTATACCCAATAGGTAAGCTACGTTAACCTATTTAAAAGTTATATATATTTTTTCTAATCATTAAATGATGTACATTTTAGAAAATACAACTACTTAAATAAATAAAATTAAATTAAATAATTAAAAATAGTCAAATAATGAAAAATACCTCCACTAAACAGTCTAATGTGGAAAAAAACTTGCAAGTTGTGATCCGTAAAAAGAATAACAATAGAAGTAAAATACCTATTCCAAAGAAAAATAAGCTTGAAGTGAAAAAATAATATCTAAACTTGAGCCTTCAAAAACTAAATATTATGTGCTGCAATAATCAGTAAAATAAGGCCTCCTGAGAGTTTGCTATTATTCCAAACTTCTGAAACTTGATATAAAGCTTCATTTTTTTCAACAGAGAGTATATGTTCTACTTAAATAGAAATGTTACTTTATTTTAGATAAATAAAATCACCTTTCAGATTTTTATTTTTATTTTTTTTTTTTTAGGAGCTGGTATTCATGAGATAGAACTATGCTAAGAACAAGTTTAATGAATAGAGTGCAAGCAGCCATGAGAGTAGTAGTACGTGTGCTATTGTTCTCAAGTAAAATAGAAATAATTCTTTTTAGCTTGAAAGTAACAACTTTCAGTTTTACTGTTTATTTTTTACAAGTTGACAGCTGTGTTTTGTGTTTTAAATCATGTTCTAAACAAATCAATACATGTCGGTGTTTGTGATGACATTTTGCAGTTTTAAATAGAATTTAGAATGTTTTAATCAAGTACTTAGGATCAAAAAAAGTCATGTAATAAAAAGTGATAAAGATGGAAGGTGGTATCAGTGGTTCCCATCTCGTAGAAGTTACGGACCACTAAGCCAAAATTTAACCATGTACAGACCATACTCTCTCTTGACTTGGAATAAAGGAAAGTCCCCCTTTGGAATCATTTTAAAATTAATTTAATATAAGCAATAAAACAGTTCTAATAATAATTTCTCACAAAATATGAGTTGCTGGGCACTCCTAAAGCACTCAGAGCCCAACTGCAGTCTGTATACCACAGTTTGGGAACCAATAGTATAAATGAGCAATAGTTTAAGTGAAAAAAAAAAGAAGTAATCAACTAAGAAAGAGCGAGAACAGGTATATTTGGCGAGGGAGAATTAAAGTTGTGTTTTGGTAGAATTTAGCAAAAGGAGTAGGCACTAAGTCAGAAGATTAATTACCCATAATAAGTAACTTTTGTTCTAATTAAATTACAAAGAATATTCACATTTATAAAGGCTACATCGATAGATCATGATTAAAGTATGTGGTACTATTTATTATAAAAAGAAATTATTTTTTTACTGACTATGAACATTTTTTTAGTCAACTCTTATCGGGCCTTCTGGAACCCCAGGCTCTAGGCCCCAGGAATTCGTCTCCCCTGCTTCTCCTTATCAGAGGGCCTAGTCCCAATTATGGCAAGGTTCAAAAGACTTCTTAAATTCTTAAAACTAACGTATACCCTGCTCCACAAAATCTTTAAGTTAGTGGTGACTGTGACAATGAAACATCCATTTATAGTATACTGAATTACTAAGAATAGGGTAATTGTGAAAACATTAAAAATAATATAAATTTGCCAGATAAGATGAAGGAAAAAATTTGACACTAACGAGATAGAATTAAACTAATAACACGGAAGAAAAGTTTTTAAATTACCCAAAAGTTGATTCAAATTATATTAAATGAAAGAAACAAGAAAGTAGTCTTGAAATGCCAACAACCTCTTAATTAAGCTCTGTTCAGTCCCCTTTGACCCAAGCAATCATTTTAAGATGCCATATTTTCATTGTTGCTCAAAGAAACAACAAATAATACTGGAAGAACTTTTTTTTAATATTTTTAGTTGTTGTTTTTAAAGACATATTAGAAGAACATTTCAATGATTGGTTTAATTTTTTATGTGAATGTTATTGTATGGACTGAAATAAATAAGAGGAGGGTAAGAACATGAGAAGACTACACACCACCAGTACACAACCCAGTCTAACTGTGCGAGGAATTATACAGCTTCATGTTAACCTTATAATTGAGCACCATTTGCTATTGATCTTAAAAATATAAATAGTTCGATATTATGAGAAAAGGGACCCTAGTCTAGATGGCTCAGTAAAGGAAGGAAAAGTAGGAGGCAGGCATATATAAAGCAAAATGCAAATAGACCAAGAGGGTGATCTTACCCAATGACCTCCCAAACTGAAGTACATGTTATCGAAATAATACTCTGAAACATGAGATCGAGGAAAACAACATAGCCAATAAATTAGCAAGAAAAGATTCAGGAACAATAATAATAGGCCCTGAATCAAACATTAGTAAATCTATTAGTGTAATAAGGAAGAATATTGAATCCTGGAAAACAGAAAAGGAAATATACTTGGTGACAAAACCTTTTATAAAACGATCTAAACTCTTTATAAATGTGTCAAAGGAAAAGACAAAATTTTACATAATGATTTGAGAACAATAAAAGGCAAGACAAGGAATGATTTGAGAACAAAAAAATGCCTTCTCACGGGCCATTCAAGAGGTTGAAAATAGTGGATGATTCCATAAATCATATGTTCTTAGCAGATGAAGAAAAGACTGAAGACATTCAGTGTGAATGTTAAGGCCTCGCTTTTTACTGACTAAAATACTTGAATCAGGCTATAATTACACTTGAAGATATTAAAATTAACTAAAAGGCCTAAAATACATAATAGAATGTTCAGTACAGGTAGTCTTAAACATAAAAATATTAGTTAATTTTTTTTTTTTTTTTTTATTTCAATTCTAAATTAAAAACATCACAATGGGATTCATAGTTTTTTACTTATTTTATACACAATAATCCAATCGAAATTTAACTTGCCTTCATTCTGTGAAAACTAATCCTATTGATTCTGTCCTTATACAACCGAAAAATGTCAGATATATGAGGTAAACATTTACAATAAAGAGGAGAAACTAAACTAATGTTATCTATCCAAAAATTTGATCATTAATAAAATGAACTTATTTAAACCCAATAAGATCTTACATATGAGAAAAATATACAGGTAGACTTTAAAAGTTTAACATGATTGAGAGGAATCAAACCATAATTCAAATAAAATTTAAACCACACACAATTAATTGATTAACCACAAATAGCAGAAAAAATTACTTATTTATTTACTACCTGTCTCCTATTCGTATA
>NW_027108332.1:939909-957544 GCF_000696795.3 Halyomorpha halys | reverse complement strand
ATTATTATATAATATCATAAGTGCATTATACCTATAAAAAAATATATATAAATGCTACTTACAATCAATGGATTTTCTTCAGCACCATTAAATAGGAATATTATATTGTGGGGCAATTTTTTAGGTGACATAGAAAAAACTCTTATCATTTCTAGCATCACAGCACAGTTTAAACCATCATCACTGGCTCCTACAATAATAATAATAATTGTAATGCACTTAGAATAGTCATTTTTCTCAGAAATATGATTCTATTAGTACAATAATAAACTCAACATAAACGTATAAGTGAGTCCTGAAGACATGAACAAGTTAATTAAAAATCAATTACAACATCAAATATATTATGTATAAACATTATAAGGAATGAACACATCCTATAAATGAGTTATGTGTAGTCAACATGTTGAATCTAAAGTGATTTTTTACCAATAGGAGTTATTTCAAAGGCTGAAAACAACTCTATCATGTCTCCTTTAGTATAATAATAAACTTTTTCTGAAAATGAATCATTATTATATTTTTCTAGATACACAACAAATTATGAACTCTTGGTTGGAGATAAGGAGTAACAAACTTCCAATTAATATTAAAGAAATGAAATAAAATATAATTTTCTTTTCTTTTTCATTTTACAAGTTTTTAATCCATTTTCTAGGTTCTGGTGGAGTTCTTATTGGAATTTCAGAAATTCGTCCCACCACCAAAGGTGATATGATAGATTATAGATATGATCTATGATGATAGATCTTGATATGAAATCTGTTACATCCCTAACATTCTCCATAGTGGAAAGACAGATTTGATATATTTGTGAAAAGGTGATAATACTGACATATATTCTTGGAGAATATATCTCATCAAAACACTTATCTTGCATACAATTTTTCGGCCATGAGCTTTGAAAATAAATTTCATTCCGCCTAAGCCAGAAAAGTTTCAAAATTGGGTAACCAGAGAAACCTGTTTAAGTGAAAATCATGAATGCTATTTTTAAAAATTTCAGGTACCAACAGGAAGATGCTTCGGTTGTGTTAAATGGGACTGAAGGAGCATTCAATAATTTTGGTCCATGGTAAGCCATTTAAGAAAAGTAATAGAAACGCTGCTGTGCAATAACACTTCAAAAGCCAAATTCTTTAATTTCAATATTGATTCCGAATAAAAGGAACTCAGTGATATACAAGTTGTAAATTACTTCATTATCACATCCCTTGTTTAGTTATAGGTTTTGCTGATGATCGAGCAGTGATTGCTATCAAGATGGAAGCTAGAAAAATAGCTATCAACCATAATTAGAAAATACTTTGGGAGTGGGATTATCAGTTTCACCACCAAAAAAGTTGCATGGTAATCTTGAAGAGAAGGTTAGAGAAAAAAAATTGCTAGGATACCAAAGAAGAAATATATTCTATTGAAGAAGATGAAACCATCTTGGATGATATTTTTCTAGAAGACATAACTCAATTATGGTTCAGTCGGTATGTGAACCAGAAACATGGAAAGCTTGTAAGTTCAAACTTCCTATAGGTAGACCAAAAGATAAAAAAGTTAATTGGTATATTTTTCTACTCTCTCACCTATACCCATTATAAACAACATTCTTGAAGAAATTGAGCACATCGTAACTAGAATCGATTGGCCTCATACTTCACAGAGTAATGACTATTGATGGGTAAAGGCCAATGTAATAATATAAAATAAATAGTATAGATGATAGATTTGCCAGCCTGCACTTGCTTATCTAAAATATACTTAAATGTTATAGTTGCATAGCTAGCAGGAAGCTCCTCTCTAATAATGATCTATTTCCCAACAATTAGCCAAAGTTGGAGCTCAATAACAAAAGATTTTTGATTTCAAGGATGCAATGTGTAAGCGCACTTATCTTTGAGGGACTGATGAGAGCTGTTGTACTCCACAAAAAATATGGCCAAGTCAGAAACTCCAATGCATGTATTGGAAAATGTCCAAATATTATTTATATTAATTTACTTATCCAATATGATTCTCTCTCAAGAGACACAATGAAGATGTTTCAGGAAACACTTAGAATATAGGTTGAATGCCACTCTGCTCATTTTACAAAACATCTTGGAGAGAACTGTCATGACAGATTAAAGGTAATTTCATAAGGACAGTGTATCATACTATCTCCAAATCAACCAGATTCTAAACCAAGATGAGGGATATGCACAGCAATTTCCATACTTTTAGTTAATGGATTTGTGAAGAGTAATGAACTAAGGTTTTTTTTTTGGGGGGGGGGGTTAGTTCAATAATGTGTTTGGTTTAAGACATTTTGGTGGTAGGAGAACAGATACCACAGTAATTTAAATATTATGAAAGTGGGTAAACACAATGAGTAAAGATTGTGAACTACTCTCCAGGATGATTGGAATGTAGTACTGGCATCCTATAGGGTTTTGCTCTTGGGTTACTGTTGTTTCTTAGTTACATCAATGATGTTGTCAACACGTTTGCAGATATATAGTCATTTGGGTAAGTAGGTTAATCATGAAATTAAGACACTTCAGCTCTGGACCCTTTTTAAAATAATCTCAACTTTTAAGAAATATTTTTGGATGATACCCTTCTAGCTAAAGCTTAAAAGGATGATGTGATGCAACTACTGATGATATCAAGAAAGTTCTGCGTCTAATAGTCAGCTGCTCATAGTCAAAGCGTGACTATGTCTGGTTTGTACTGGGCTGGATTCACAATGTCATACATTCTCTTTCAATGTAGTAATGCTTTTTGTCAACCAAAATTAAGAATTAGTCTACCTCAGTGTATCTTATTCAGAAGTTGACAGAATCCAGAAAGCTCTAAAAACAGTTATATTATTCATTTTCCACACTAAAAGAGATCAATATATTACTCTATACTACTACTGACTATTAAGGATTTAATTAATTTTGAACTACAGAATGCTCGAGACACAACCTAATGTGACGTGTAATAAAAGTTCTAGACTACAGGTTTCTAAATATCTACAGTAAACATTTATACAGCTAAATAGTTGGAGGCTGCAAGGCACTTTTCAGATTCCATCCATTAGGACTAAGCCTTTGAAGAACACTTCCAGTGGAGATCAAATCAGCATTTCCATTCTACAAGGCTAGCTTAAAACTACTCCGGAATGGGAACTGGAAATGTGGATCTTAAAGTTTTAAATCTACCTTTAACTTCTCCGTTTCCTTCCTCTTACCCTTATTGCTTTGATCTTAACTATTTTTCTTTCTTTAACTACAAAAATTTATACTAGAATTTATTATTATAAGAACATAGTGTTTATTCAAGTTTATTGTGTTTTGATAAATTTTAAGAAATATATTTTGTCTGTAGCAACCAATCGACCTAAGGCGCTGAGACAATAAAAAATCAATCTTATTATATATTTTAAGATTTAATGAAGAGAAACAAGATACATACCTGGACTTGTAGGAACAGAATCGAAGTGGCAATTTATCAATAAACTGTAGTTAGACATCCGTTTTGGACCAACTTTTACAACAATATTTTGAATATTTTCATATGTAATGACATAAGTGTTGGAAAATATGTGAAGAGGAAATTTTCCAGAAACCTTTTGGAGGTCTAAAGAAATTTCATTAGTAGGCAAACCATTGCTTTTAATGTCAAATATACGATCACGTAAAAAATTGACTGCTTCATATTCATTAGCAGGGCTACCTGTAACTTTTGGCCCAAAACTAGATAGTACTTTAAGATCCTGAAGCACATTATCAGGTTTGAAATCAAACCTAAAACCAAAGTTAATTAATTTAAACCTAATTGAACAATTAATATGAACATCATTTTTATTTTTGCTAATTTTAGGAAAAAAAAGAAAAAAATAATAAAATGAAAGAAAAAATTATATAAGATCAACACAATGAATGAAGTAAACTATCGGTAGTAACCTAATTAATCAAATGTTATGAATATTAACAATGACAGAAACACATTTAATTTACTGCATGTTTAGAATATGATTTTATTAATCACAAAAAATAAGTTTTCTTTTTACCATGCTAAATATTAATTGGAAACATGAGTGGATGAAGCAGTTAAGTAACAGAATAAGAAAAATAAAAATTTCTGCTTTGAAATATATTAAGTACTTATAAATATTTTAAAAATTGCATTCTATATTATACTAAGGACTAATTTTCTCAAACCTTAAATTGTAGTTGTGTTCATATTTTAAAAATTTAATTTTCCCATTTAAAATAGGAATAAATAAACATTAAATTTTCTCTTATTCGTATGTTTGTAATGCAACACTTTCATCCACTCAGGACTTCAATTATCATTAATTTAATAGTTTAATTAATGTTCAGGTACAATTAAAATAACTTTATATCATTAAATTAAATTATAAGTTTATTGGGTGAATATAAATAAATTAAATTATGTTCATTAGATTTAAATTTTTCATTTAAAGTAAGAATAGTTAAGTTAAAGTTCAATCAAATTAAGTTACTCAAAAGACATGATTTCTCACTTTATGAACAAACAACCAGTCCATTTAAGGTTATTTATTTGTTATAATAAAGCAATGTTGTGTGCCCCATTTTCAACAAAAAAGTCATAATCAAAAATATAAAAATTCTGAATATTTTCTAATTATATTTTAGCTAAAGCCATTATCAAGCAAAAATCGAATGGAAAATCTAACAATAAAATTTTAGTTTGAAATTTCTACTCCAAATGAGGCCATGATAATGACAATATAAACAACCACAAAAACCATGAAATGAGCTTTAGAAAATCATTTATCGTTGAATTAACGTGCATTAATTACAAAATCTCAACGATAAAGTTAATTAATCATAACAAAATACGCAATTTTTTTGTAATGACAACACTTTAAACCCGCGAAAATGGTAATTCAATTCCTAGTTTTTTTTTCTTTTCCAGCCAACTTTTGTAAAAGAAACATGAGTGAAAGGGGTGGCCAACGTAAAGTTTAGTGCTGCAGGGTTAACACACATTTCAGAGTCCCGGACGTCATTGAAATTGCTTTATTTTTATTTGTCCATGACAATAATTATTTTTGTGACATATTTTGAAATATTCCACAGCCTGTACTAACACGAGAAAAAATTAACTGATACACATTTTGTAAATTTTCAATTAAGACCTGAATACAATAAACAAAAAAAGTACTTTAATATAAAAATAATGCTCCGGGACACGCATGACAATCAGAATGGAAGAGTACATGGTAAACAGAACGGCAGTAAAACATTGCAATATAATTAATTCATCAGAAAGAAGTATTTCCCAAGTTATTTATAATCAACATGAGAAGATGGTCGGGGGTGCGGGCAGTAAAGATTAACAAAGAAGTAAAACTTATTTATTAGTGCCTACGTTTCGCCTTGAATTTAAGGCCTTCATCAGGGCTGAAAAACGAAACGAGATAACAACCTTAATTCAGAGGAATGAAAAAAAAAAAAAAATTAAAATAAAAAGACAATAATAACAACTTGGGGTGCGGTCAGTAAAGATACATAAATTAGTAAAATATATTTATTTGTGCCGACGTTTCGACCTAAATTTCAGGCCTTCACCAGGGCTGGAAAAAAAACAACAACTTTAATTAAAAGGAAATAATAACAAATAAAGCTGAAAATATACATAAAAATGAATTAAGTAGATAGCAGTTGTTACTAATAAACGATCAAATATAACATTGTAGAGGTAAGAATTACACAAAACAAATGATGGTTAAACAAAGACAGTGATAATGAACAAAGAGAGGTTGAAAGAGGTATGGGTTTCAATGGTTGAACAGTTAGTTTCTTGTAAAAGGAAGGCTTTATCAATTAGGATATTGATGAGAAAAAAATGTCTACATCAAAAGAAGTGAGGATGTAGTTGTCTGAAATGATGAAAGATAAAAATTGATCGCGGAGGTGAAAGCAGTTGTGAACATCATACGGATTATGAGTTGTGACCAATTAATTCACTTTTCTGGACATTCTATATTTATTTAAGCTTATTACTCTTTACTCATCTGTATTACTATTCATATTTTATCCATTGTAGAATATATTCCATTTTCTTTCTTCCCCATTGCATCATACATATCGTTTTGTATTTCGCACATTCCATTATGTTAATTTAAATTGCTTTCACTATTTGTATATCATTAATCATTACTTACATATTTTATTATGTTAATTTCAATTAATCATGATTTACATTTTCTTCCGCACCTTTGATTATGTTTATTTCTTTTATTTACATGAGCACTATATGATTTTTTACAATTTTTTTTAATCTTTTGTTTTGTATGATTCTTATATCTAAAATATTATGTTATTTCTTCCATTAGTATAAACTATCATATCCTTAATTTATTGTTATGTATATTTTCAAGTTTGTTGGTTATTATTTCCTTTTTCTTTGAATTAAGGTTGTTATTTTGTTTTTTTTCCAGCCCTGATGAAGAAGGCATGAAATTCAGGTCGAAACGTCGGCACAAATAAATAGGTTTTATTAATTTGTGTATCTTTGCTGACCGCACCCCGGCCATCTTCTCATATCAATCTATGGTCAACTATAAACACCTGATTATAACCAACACGAATATATAGTGAACCTTGGAAACCATTTTATTCACGAGGGACATAAAAATGTCCATTGTTTAGAGAATCACTTACAATACTTCCTTCTTCTGAACTTCATAAAAACATTAATATTCGAAATCGGACCTAAGACACAATCCTTCAACCAGTATTTCGATCATCGTAGGATGATGGGCGTCATCACTTCACTGAGTGCAAGTCACGTAACTGTTAACTCATACTTCTTCGGCCGAATATTCTACTCTACGCTTTTTTTTTTTTTTTTTTTTTTTTTTAATTAAGGTGTTACTCTTTACTTAATGTCAGCGGCCACTTTTGATATTGAAGTTAGTAAGATGTATAACATTTTTGTAAATTATAACTCATAATTTTATGGAAAGACGGTGTGAATTAAGTGATTTTTTCAGCTGTGAATTATCAAGAGGTAAGTTTATGAACACACCGCTGAGTTCATCGATTGAAGACTGCCCGTATCTTTATTTAGCCCTGAGGACTCATCAGTTCCAGCGGCTGGATGAGTCGGTGAAACCGATGGAAGTAACTTAATTAAACCTGTATTCTGTAATATCTATATTAAAAATCAACAAACTGATCTCGTACATTATTTGGTCTCGAATTGAAATAGTTCGTGTTGAAGAAACTTTAATTATTTGAATAATAAGATGCTCTAAACAGATTCAAATTTATTTGGCTAACTAGATTAAAAAAACAAAACAAGTAATAAAAAGATATGATAAAGTCATCAGCGACTTATTGGAAAACTGAAAAAGATTGTTCATTTGACGCCAGATAATCTCTTAAGATTACCAGTTTCAAAGATATAAGCCAGGGCAAGAGAGTGGGTAAACATCAAAACTCTTGAACTTTTTCAGTTTCTGGCTTATAATTTTTAAACAGCGCATCTTAATCAAATATTTACTATATAATTAATTAAAGAACATTACATTGTGCGTCGAATGCGGGCCTAAAATTACAAATCCGGTCGGAATCGACGTTGCAAAAACAACGATTTTTACCAGTATTGCAGAGAAATTCTATATAATGACTTTTAAATTTCTTACTTTTCTCATGAAATCGGCAGTTCAAAATGAACAATCTTTCGAATGCAAGTTATAAAGTATCAAATTTATAGTGACTAGCTAGTACGTTGCTTTTTGAATAGAAATACAACAAAGCCCCCGGTACGTTCTAAATAATACAAATCGCTGGTTCATTCACTCACAGGCAAAGTCACATTTTCATCATTACCCACTTATATCCATGAATTCTTTTCTACTTCCAGTTAAGGTATTTACTAGAGAATTGGCAAACCTTTTAGCACGTAACCAATGAGAAAATACCAAAAATTTAAATTTTTAATGAGCAATATTCCAAAAAATCAAATTGGCGGATCCAAATTTAGAATCGATAAGATTTATTATAGTTTTTATTAAATGCAAAAAAAAAAAAAAAAAAAAAGAATTGCACCAGCAACTATGGATTTTGCGGAATCTACAATTTTTGTCGTGTCTCCACGGGATATCCTTAGACAGAGCTTGATTTTTACATCCAGGACAAAATGTTTTACTTTTTTCAGTTAATGGACCCTGAGTCTCCAAACTTGGTAGGCATGTCTAAGTAAACATATTTACAATTATGGTTCTGTCGCTGTGTATGATAAATTAGTTCCAATTCCAATTAAAAATGTGAGGTACCCTACATCAGAAGGCCTCGACAATGTATGTTCAATTAGGTTAGGCAGGTAAGTTTAGATTGGTGGATAGAAGATGAAATGATAGAATGAGTTTGACGGGTATTCGCCGTAAATCCTTGCAGGATGGTAACTTCAATCCGTAAGGTATGAGTTTACGATCAAGAAGGAGCATGCCAGTCCTACAAGTATTCGCTGTAGGTTTTGACAAAAGGACAGTAGGTAAGGGAAGGAGCAGAAATCCAGAAAAGGCAGAGTGAATTAAAATTCCAAAATACATTTCCAAAAATAGCAATAGAATAAATTGATCCACTATGTATATTGTTACTCACTGCCTCCTAAGGAAGTGAATCCCTAAAGGAGATATTCACACTTTGTTTTATCAAGTTACACTAGGTTAACTCTCTTGGCTATTAAACGTCATCGAGAGATGCTACGTGTGAGACGTTAGCTTTTAGTGTATCAGAAGATTCTATAGTAATATTTATTGATTCTAATAATATATTTAGGAATATTGCGATATATTACATGGTTATTACGTGTATAAAATTAAAGTAATTTCACGACATAACATATATAGCAAAATACGATGTTAGTAGGATGATCTTAGTGGTTCACATGTCCGCAGCTAGATCAGCTAGGTCCGTAACGGTTCTAGAGCGGTAACCGGCTGATAGTAACAGAATCGCTACAGTACTCCCTTCCTTGAAGTTTAGGATGATGTCCTGTGATGTATGCTGACTTGTAGCTTTGACTGTCGCCATTTTCTATGGTTGCAACGATCTTCTTTGTTGACTTCCCCCCGCTACCTTTCCTATCTAAGTCGAAACTTGTGTGTTTGGGGTGAAACATTACAGTTCGGATGTGTTCACGTTTCGACAGCTAGATCGCGCCTGGTAAATCATAATGGATCTAGAGTGGTGAACAGTAATTAGTAGTAGAGTAGCTACGGTTCTATGGTGTATTGGCTATCTTCAATAGGTTATAAATTAGATGGATATAGATTTTTGGGCCTTTTGGAAATTTTAAAAACCTTTTAGCGTTTTTATTTATAACTTCAAAATGGTGCTTTTTAGAAAAAAATAAAGGAGAACATTTTCAAATTCAGGAATTAAGAACATTACATTTTGCTTTGAAAGAGTACGTCAAATTATAAATTCATTCAATAATTATGATCCGAGTTTTTTCAAATAATCCTGAACGCAAGCCTAAAATTTTATCTCCATCATTGGCAGATTCAACAAAACGTCATGGGACCAAAATCATATATCTTTTTGACTTCGATAGGCATGCCAAGTTTGAAGATTGTCTGAGTCTATTAAATACCAAAAAAGAACATGAGTTAAAAAAGTTTAAATTTTGTTCTAGATGTAAAAATCTAGCTCTAAGGTATATCAGGTATGCATAAAGAATATCAAATATAATTCGACACCTATATTAACTTCAGTAGTTAGTAGGAAACAGCTGTTTCCTTGGTACAGACGTTTAAAAGTCAATATATTGAATTTATGGTAAAATTCTTTATTTTGCACCGTCGATATAGACCGTATTCCTGGACCAAATTTATAATTTTAGGCACTTATTCGACGCACAATATAGTATTCTTTAATTAATTATAGAATACAAACTTCGGTAGGGGGCGCTGTTTGAAATTTATAGAGAAAAATTAAAAAAACGACCAGAAATTTGGGGATTCACTCAACCCTTGCCCTGGTCAAGTTGTCAAAACCTGACATCATTTTGTGTCAAATAAACCGTCTTCTGATTGAAGTCAGTTACGACGGTCTGACTTTTGAACAATGAACTTCATTACTATAGGCCATTTACTCCTTAAGACTATTTTCATATGGTCCATCGCTCTGGTTTATAAAGTAATATATTTTTTGCTATATATTACTTTAATCAAATAGTTCATATTGTAATGGGCCGTTTGGGGGAACCAAGGAAGTTGAACGCCAATTTTGGCTGCATGGTGACAACAGCGGAGCAGGAACCCGCTAGACGCACATGCAACCACCTGGAAGAAGCTAGAAGCTCATCAAGTCCTAACGTGACCAAGACCATATAATTAAACATTCCCTTGTTTAAGTATAAATACGATTATGTAACATGACGTAGACCATATAATTAATTCCCTTAATTAAATATATATACAATTATGAAACTCTGAAAATACTACATTATTGTATATATTACCAATAAAGATAATTTTAAGATATCTCTTGGACTTCAATGGTTTACCAGGAGTATATTATATCCCTCTGTCCATAAAAGGTGCCAGGTTCTTGAAATCTCTTTGGGGCTCTACTAGAATGTCTACTTATTTTACCTCCTTCCTGGCATACAGGTTACCACCCTATCTGAACTAGAGTTAAAATAGTCCAGTTTTTATTTCATGAGCACACAACAAAATAAAAATCAACCAGCCCAGGCCAGAATCGGCACTACTACATTTTCAAGGTTGCTAAGGAGACACCTTAACTCACTTGGTCATTGGTTTCGTCAACAATTATATTTGTTATTACTCCTTCAAGTTCTGAGGATTGGTTCCCCTCAGGCTTGTTACTGGCTAGATCAGAAAAACTGGTGCTGTCCGCTAGCATTAACTCTTCCTTAAGAATATTTGATGACTAGTTCCCCCCAATGTTGTGACATCAAAAGACTGTTGCCCATATGGTTTCCTATGGGATATCACGCCTATGATATTTCACTCCAACCTACTTTCTGGCATTGCTAACACTGAGAACATAAATTATATGCAGTATCGAAGCCTTCTGACAGATTATACTAACCACCTTCAATATAGTCTCTAATCACAAAATAAATCTAAACACAACACGCCTTTATAGAGTGAGTGTTGAGTACAAAAACTTCTTCTAACATATTTGGTATTTTCTGGTCAGTCAAAATACTATGCAACTTCTGACAGTATAATCATAAGTCCTTTCAAAATCGACATAACTCTGAATGGTACTTTGGTATTTAACTGTTTCTATAACAGGCAAAATTTAAAGGAGTAATGTTTCCTTATAATTATAACCTTATATAGTTCTTGATACTTTTTTTATTTTGGGTATCAAAGTTATTATAAATTATTTCCTCTGTTTAGACATTAATTATATCTCCAAATACTTTTTGTTAAGTTAACTACAAAAATTGTGGCTTCCATCTGCAACATATGGTTTTAATTTTCTGATTGTTATTTTAATTTTCTGTTAATCTTTATGTTATTTATTATAAATTTTTAGTTCTCATAACTATTTCGATTTTAATTTTATGTATATATATTCTTATACCCCTACCTTGGTGTTGGTTTTAAATATATACTCTTACATTAGCTTCACCTACTCCTTATCTTTTTCTTCTTCTTTCTGATGAAGACTTGAAATGTCGTTCGAAACATTGATTCTTAATAAATAATTAATACTACTTTTTAATTGTGATTTTTCTTGACTGCAACCCGGACCATTTTCTTCTTAAAGTTAATCATCCTAGCCAGGTAAGAAATAACTTATCTTAAGGGCCTCTAATAAAAAAAAAAAAAAACCATTCAACTGGGCAAAATACTTAAGAAAGGAAACTCAAACTACTAATAATAGACTGTTATTTTATTCAATAAGAATGATTCGGTATTATGAAAGTACATAATTATTATTAATGGTTATTGATCACATTGATATAGAAAGATCTGTCAATGTTTCGTATTTGTTTAAATAAATTTTATTGAGTGAGTTTATAAAGTTGAAAAAATAATTGATATGAAAATATCTCGATATTTCTCTTTTATCCAGGGGTCCGTAGTAACTGTGCACTTTTATTTAGAAAAAGTTCTTCTAACTTGTACTTATTCTTAGGAACTTTGTTGAAACAGTTTATGTAAGGACTTACTTATTTACGATATTTTATTATTGCTTTCAAAAATGTTACTGTTAAAACTTTTATAATAAAAGCTCTTCCAAGAACTTTTAAAAAAAGGCTTTTTAAATGTTACTTAATAATAATGTTTTATTTCAGAGGCATAGGCCCTAAATTCCTCAAGTTTTACTAAATAAATATGTGAAAACTTACATGAAAGATATTGTTTAAAATACTTGGGTAGGAACTCTATTAACAGAAGTTTAGCAAGTTCTAGGGAGAATTTATATCAACATAAATTTTAAAAAAGATTTAATTTTTTTTTTTTTAACAAGATGTGGTCAAAGCTGAAAAATAACTCCTTAGTAGGGCATGAAATTATGATCCTGGATATGATCATAATTTCATGCCCTAGCACGTAAGACAATGGTGAAGCCAGCTGATTTACAAAAGTAATAAAAACATTGTAAAAAAGAAAAAAGTAACTTGAATAGACAGACATGAGTTGACTCAGATTTTGAAAAAGGGCATTTATTTTTTTTAAGATTAAAAATGGTCTACTACAAAAATTCAATGTGTTTAATATAGATTTTGTTAAAATTATTTCTTATGTGAGTGAAATAACTGATTTTTCAGTCTGGTGACTTAGAAAAACATCCCCACTCCCCACTTTCTTACTTTTTATCAGTACTCCACTCTTTCTCTGCTCGAAGATTTTCAACTTGTCGGGCTATATCAATAAGAATGTCGCAGGGGCATAAGTTTTTTAAACTTCAGTGGCAAACATCATTCTTTTAAAAATGTTAGAAAACTACTACAATTCATTCAATACCATAGCTGCATCCATTCCAATGGGATAATATGTTTTAAAGCACATCGTTCTGGTTAATAAAAATACTTGATATGAATTGTACTTTATTTTCCAAACAATGTTTTTTTCAAGTTGATGCAGCCAAGAAAACTTCTGGAGATATTCGGAATGTTTGACTCAATATTATTTGATGATCTGGTCAGTATTAAAATTAGAATGAGGGAGATCTAGGAAGGCTACAGGGAAATGGTCATGTGTTACTCGTTATTACAGGAATCAACTGATAATCCATGGTGGAATTTTCATTACAGCAGATGCTTCCCAATGCTACCTAATGATCAACTGCTTATCTGAGAATTATTACCCGATTGAGACTTTCTGGGAAATATGTAATCACACTTAATGCCAGTTGATACAAACATACTTTGAACCCATAGAAGCCTTGTTCAGCTTGTGATTGAACGGCACTGGAGGATTACTAGCATTTTTGTCAAGCTGTATCGCATTCCTTGAGAACGGAATACAATACATGGCCAAACAGAATATTAACCAAATTATTTGTATGATTTGGTTAATACAATTCTGTTAGGAAATCGACCTAAAATTATTATATTTATATGTGACCCAAAACCTTGAAATTAGATCCAGATACCTGTCTTCTGAAAATATATGTAGCTTTTATCTGTTTCATAATGTTAAATATGCAGTAATTTGTTTATTTTTTTATCTATAATTTGTGAAAAATGTAAATAATATTCCCAAGTTATTGTGTATTGCATAGTATTGTTTATTAATGATTTATTTAAGTGATTTTAATTTAATATTCTTTTTGAAATACAATATTTGTATTTTATATAAGCCATTTATTGTACTGGCCAACTCTGTATGGAACTAAAAATTAATGTTAGAACACAATTAGAACATTTGTTTACATTTATTTTCTTTCTGGTTGATGTATAATTTCAATCTTAAAAATGCAAAGAGAGTAGAATCACAGCAACATTTTCTCTATTATAAAATTAAAGGGTCCAGTCAAATTAAATCTCTTATTTTTCAAATAAATTAAAAAAAAAAAAATCATAATAATAATAAAATTGCATTAAGCTTACTTGGTCAAAACATCTGAGTCAGTAGCAGGCAACTTATCATTGAAATACAATCCTATCATGAAAATTGCTGAGCTCCACATAAGAAGTAAAACAAAACCAGATAAAGGAGAAAAAAGGAATGTCGGTTCCAAAACACGATCATCATCCACAGCATCGTCCATATCAAAGTCAGAATCATTTAGGTCAACAGACCTAGCAACATTTCGTCGTCTTATTTCTGCCTGTAAAATAGTACAGTATTCATTTAATACTATAGTCAAAAAAACACAATGATCGAATAAACAATGTTACAGTTGTTCCAAGGTTTTTAATCACAATAAACACAATGTTACAGTAAATAACTTCTTTTGAAGTGCATTTATAATTAATGAACAAAAAAAATATGCTGACTTAAAGAAATCATTTTAAATATTTCAAATAAGCAAGCAAATGTGTGCGTGTGTGTAAACACCATCTAGTAACCAGGATTCAGGATTCAACATTCAGTGACTGACCAGGATAAATGAAGTTTATTTTATTTTTTCAAGCACCATACAAATTATTTTACAAGCATATATTGTAAAGACTGTTTCAACTTTGAGTTTCCAAGTTGTTTTTTTGTTTTACAGAATGAAATAAATGAATAAACACAATTAAAATATGAACCTTATAAATATAATATGATTTCAATTATTATCAATAAGTTAATATCTAAATTATTTAGGTTTAGCACAGATATTCCATTTTAAGCTATTATCTTTTCCAGTGAACCTCTTAAATCTTTTATAGTATTTTAACAAAATAACATACTCCTCAACAGGTAAACATCCATTATTACAGATACCTCAATATTACACCCCATAATGTAAGTAATAAATCATAATGGTCAAAAAATCAAAAAAAGGCAGGTTGATCTGTGAGCTGGTTTATATTAGAAAAAAACAGCTATTCCTAAACTTTTGCATTTTAAGCAACAGCAATATATGAGATATACCATCCATAGGTGATTATGATTAAAATGAACCATTTAAAGATAAAGCCATTCCAATACTTTTGCTAATTTTTTATTTCAAAAAAGTGGAATGTATGTGTAAGTGACTTCAAATAGATAAGTGGAAGTGTACAACGTATCTCTTACTTCATCAACGGACCCTAATATTCATAAGCATTTCATACCAGTTACATAATACGTATACTTGGGCAATGTGGTTCATCAACAACCAATAAGTAAAGAACATGTGAGAGATGTCATTTTCTGTCAAGTATGCAGCATTTAAAAGTAAAACTTCAACCAGTAGCAAATATAACACTAACTGTTTGAAGTTTAAATACTGAATTCAACTACCAACAACAGTAACAACACATTCCATTTAATTTATAGAGATGCAAAGAGTGCATAAAGAATACATAAATATACACATGATTATTCCAATGCAATGGTAAATCAAGACAATTGAATGAGGACTGATTTTTCCATCTTTAAAAAAAAAAAAATTAGTTTTTTTACTAATGCTAAAATGAGTACAGGATTTTTTTTTTAAAATGTAGAGAATTAGCGTAACTTATTAGTCTACATAAGATCTAATTCTCACACAGAAATATAAATTATTAAAATGTAATGTAATTATCTAGAAGTAATAATACTTTTTTGAAAAAAAAAGTGTTAACACACATTATTACTAAATATAAAGAAAAATTCAATTTGGTAACAGAACACACGAGTCACTTCAAATGACGGATGGGCATGTTCTTAGTTATATGCAATCTTCAATTGCTGTGGGTTGTAAACTACATTATTATTATTACAGCTTTCATTCTGTTGATTTTCGCTCAATAAAAAGAGATAAACAAATCCCTAATTCTAATGGACCTTTTTCAGTTGAGGTCAGGCATGAACTTACATAAATTTGGTAGTAGGTTATAACTGACAGTAGTTGATCATTTTCTTATGTGTACAAGTGAGTACACTATCATCGTCGTTTTGTAATGAACTAGAACATCAAATTTAAGCTTAGGTAGGTTTGTTACATACTTCTTTTTTTTTTTTTTTTTAATTTTTCTTTTTATTCATAGTTTTGTCAATTTTTACCTACATTCATAGAAAATAAATCTTAAGATTGACATACATTTTGGCATAAACACACTGCGTATTGAAGCTATACTGTTGTTGAAAAGTAAATAAATTGATATCTTAATAAGGCTAGATTTGGCATTCAGAACTCACCATAACTCCTCAGTTACTATCAGAACTATCAGTTACACAGTGGAGTGAAATCCAGGACTTAACTTTTGTGTTTTAGAATGCTGTTGAGAATAAGGCTAACACATTAATGTACAGTAGCCCAAATTTCACTATCATTTATAAATATATATAAATCATTAATTCATGTGATAAAACTGAAATCAAGGTTTCATAAAACTTATTTACATAAAAAAAAACAAAAAAAACAAAACTGAACAATGAAAACCCCAAAAAAATGTCACATAATGCAGAGAAAAATTGAATTTAAACTTAGCATGTTTAATTTTCATAAAATATACATTCTGTTCATAATTATGTCAATTTAGTTTTTTCTCCATTTTAAATACAACTTAAGATTGGTAAACAACTGACATTAAGACAATGATTTACAACTGAATTGTTCTTGATATATTGATAATACAATTGAAAAATAAGTTCATAATTTAATAATGCTAGATTCAACATTAAAAATTCACCATAAAAACTTAAGAACTTTCATCTCATCTGTATGAAATTCTACACTAATGAAACCAGAACTTAAATTTTGTATTATCAAACTATTGAGAATTAAATTAACAGAATGATGTACAAAAGACAAAACATTCACATACATTTATATAAATGATTAATTCAGGAAATAATATAATAATTAGGGTTTAAAAGGAAGGTTTACTTTTTTAAAAAATTATAACTTCATCACTACTAATTATAAAGAAAAACTTAATATTGGATGGTTTTATTTCATATTTCAAATTATACTTTCAATTGGTTTTTTTTTTCAATTTTAATAGTTTTAAATAAACCTTAGATCAGTGTAGATTTGGCATGAAGACACAATATTGTGAAACTAAACTGTTTTTGATATTTTAATAAATGTAATCCTGTAAAACATGTTAATAATGTTTTAATAACAATAAATTCAACATTAAAAACTCACCATGACAACTATAAAGGATTCAGTTTCACCCGGGTGAAACTCTTTACTCAGTCAAACCTAACTTAAATTTTGTGACGTTTGTCAACAAGAAGCTCAAAACAATCAGCCAACGAGGTATAAATAATCACTAAATATGAAAGGCAATAAGTTTAATTCAAAGAATGAATAACAAATAATCTATACAAAATATTTTCATGTAGTATGTATATACTAATATTTTGGCTAAAGATTCCTATTGAAGACCTATAATTAATGTATTTAATAAATTTCTCGGAGTCACCACGTAATAAATATTGAAAGAATGGAGTGTAAAACGAAAAGAAATCAGTGGAGGAAGAACACACTCTGAATACGAAATCAAGACTGGCATTATTTATTTTTCATACCTCCTAAATTTTATTTACAATATA
>NW_027108332.1:928588-939718 GCF_000696795.3 Halyomorpha halys | reverse complement strand
AAAAAAGAGAAGAAGGAATAAGATGTAACACGTGTGAACTGCTGTAACACACTATCTTTATTGGGTTCGGTACATCTCTTTATATACATGCGATCAGCTGATCTCCTCAGTCAGCTGACATCGAAGTAACAGCTGACTAAGGCTATAATATATATATACATATTTTTCCTAACCTCCTATTTATTTATTTTAAGCAATTACAATTATATACATTTTACTTAACCTAATAATAATATATACACATATTTACATTTTATCTTGTTTTGCCTGATAATAAGATGAGGAAAAAACATTGTCCGCTGAAGGTGGTTTGTGCATAAGTCGCATGATAGCGATATGATAGGGACTGGAGGGGACAAGTCTTCACCAACTCTTACGACAAATGATCTTCCGCTCAGGTAGTTTCGGACCACTCGGCATAGGGCGGCGGGAAACTTGAACTCATCCAGTCGGTGGAGAAGTCGCGGGTGGGGCATGCTCTCAAAGACCTGGCTGCAGTCCAATGAGATGAAGGCAGTCGCGTAATTGTTCTTCATCCGTTGTATGGTGTAGGCTTGCAGCTTCACAAGGTGATGATCGCATGCGACAACTCGTTGAAACACAGTCTGAACAGAAACCAGTCTGTTCGGGTGGTATCAAATCGGCTTCCCTGCAATGCTCCATGAGATGGTGATGTAGGAGCCGCTCGAAGATCTTGCTCATGTGCGAGAGGAGGCTGATCGGGCGATAATGCTCAGGCGGGTGACTCGCCCGGCTTCCCTCTTCCCCGGCTTGAGTAGCGGTACAACGATCGCTCGTTTCCAGGCCGCTGGGAAGTTTGAGATCCGTATGCACGAGTTGAACATGTTCAACAGGAAGGCTTTACCCTTCCTGGGGAGCATCTTCAATAGTACACTGGGGATCTCGTCCTGTCCAGACGATTTGTTACCCTTAGTGCGGCGAAGTACCGACTCGAGCTGGCTGAAGGTGGAGAAGATAGGCTTCTCGACGGGGCTCGGCGGGCTTTCAGGTTGTGGTGGTGGTGGAAGAGCATTAGACGTCCACTCAGCATCCCTCGCTGCATATTTAGAGGCCAGTAAGGCAGCCTGCTTCCCAGACGTCATCAGGTCGTTCCCATCAGTCAAATGCACTGTCCTCTTGGTGACAAATGTCCTGAGCTTCCAGAACTGTCTGTGGTCGTCATGTGTTCTTCGGAGTTGGTCATGCCAGAGCGCTGTCTTCCAGTCACGCATGAAGGATGCTATCTCCCGGGTCATCGCATTGATGGCCGGTTTCAAGCTGTAGTCACGCGTGGTTTCAAGTGAGGATGTACTTCGGTGGCTTCCTGATGGCGTTGGGGACAGGAGTGAACTTCGGGATGTTCCTATTGGCTGTCTTCTTATTGACCTATTGCCTGGTTGTGGTGATTACCTCCACCGCTGAGTCCTCCCCGTCCGGTGTGCGGTACTGCACAATGGCTGGTAGTGCTTTAGCAACACTCGACCTGTATCCTTTCCAGTCGGCATCATGCAGTAGATATTTGCTTGCAGGTGGTGTAGCGGGCGTACCTTCAAAGGTGTAGAGCACTAGCCTGTGGTCCGATGGTCCATAGAGCAGCACTTGGCAGTCCGTCACGGTCACCGTGTGCATACTTCTGGTCAGAAGGTCGAGTGTTGACGTGCACGAAGGACAGGCCGCGTGCCTAAAGGTATGCCCTTCCGGGTGGAAGAGAGACAGCCTGGTCATGGTGATGTAAGTACTTCTGCAACTGATCTATACATTGTCGTATATTGTTTTCAATGGTCGGCGTCATTACCATCGCACTACCCTTCCTTAGTAAATTGTTGAGGGGTACTAGGTGTTCTGTCATATCAGGGACGAATCGACGATAATAGTTTAATGCCTCTAGCTATCTTCTGATTCCTTTTATGACGGCCGACACCGCCATTCGATGAAGGCTGCTACCTTTTGAACATCCGGTATAACTCCCTCCTGGGAAACGGTGTATTCAAGAAAATGTATTCGGTTTTACCCCAGCAATGACTTCTCTCGAGATAGTTTTGGTCTAAAATCTCGCATCCTCTGGAAAACGCTCTTTAGGTGTTTCACATGGTCCATAACCGATTTACTAAACACCAGCAGGTCATCCATATAAATCTACTATACTGATTCATCTATACCTCTCAAAACTATGTCCATTAACCTTTGAAATGTAATGGGCGCGTTCTTCATACAAATGGCATCCTGGTATATTCGTAGTGTCCTCTTTCGAAAGAAAAAGCCATTTTGTGTTGGTCCTCTGGGTCCATACGAATTTGGTGATACCCTGCTTTCAGGTCTAAGGTGCTAAAGATTTTGGCCCCTCCTAGTGTGTCAAGGATATCCTCAATCCTCGGTATCGGATATATCTCATCGATGGTATTATCATTGAGCTTCCGATAATCGATGACCACACCATATTTCTCCCCGTTCTCCCCTGGTGAAGGCTTCTTCTGCACCGCCCACAACGGACTATTATAAGCTGACGTGATATCCACAATGATTCCTTGTCTTCTTAAGAAATCAACATTTTGGTCATTTATTTTTGCAAATGCCATGAAAATTACTACTCCTACGAAGATAAATGTCATAAACAACTAGTGCATTCAATTAGCTTTAATTTGAGTGCCAGCAGACATCTGTACGTCGAATGGTTCCTGAGATATAGTTTTTCATAAATTCAAAATTTTGAACGAACAACTATAAATCAACATTTTGGCAGATATCATGAAAATTACTACTCATACGAAGATAAATATTATAAACTACTTTATACTACATTCAACTAGATTTAATTTGTGTGCTAATAGACATCTGTACGTTTAATAATTCCTGAGATATAGTTTTCTCAACATTGATTCACTAACTACTGAATTTTTGTTATTTTGTTATAAAATGTTGACAAGTTTTTTAAATGATACAGTAAATGTATCTCGGGAACTATTAGGGCTCGTATTTTAGCAAATTCGTTTTTCTTTAAATGATCTTCTATCAGATTTTCTAGTGTTGGCAGATTTAAAAATATGGAGTTCCGAAAGAAAAATTTTTTTTCAACGGTTTAAAATGGCCGCCATATTTATTTTTCCGAACTATAGTTTGTAGACTAATCAATTTTGGGTAGTAACTATATATAGTTATATTTCATTTATTTAATCAAAAATTGGGGTGAAATAACTGTTTTTTCCACCAGGCTCTTCTGGTATTACGATGATGAAGGTTACCAGCAAACTGTTTTAAAACAGTTATTAGTGAGCAGTTCAAGGAACAGGTGCAGAGTCATTGTGAGATATTAGCCGTAAGTACAAGAGGTAATAACCGGGATGCAGTCCCGAACGTCGTAACGGGGTAGGCTGGTATACCACAGGGTAATGTGGTGGGGATGTGTTTCATCCCTCCTAATAATTTAAAAAACCCGAGAAGTTAGGAAATTTGAGATTGTAGAAGCTATTTCAAACTGTGAAAATTAAAAATTATTCAAAGAGATTATTATTCTGAAAATTGCTTATTAACGTTATTTAGAGTGGTTAGTTTTCTAAAAATGTTTGTAAAAGTGCTAATTTCTGTGGATGATCCCCAGACCTCTGGTATATTTTCATCTTCACTCCATTCACAAAAATCTATTTTCAAATATACAACTCTAGGGTGTATTCATAAGAATGTAGTAAAAATCCTCATTAGGAACTAAGTTTACGAAAGTTGTAATATGGTTTTAAGAGAAAAAAGATTTACACATATTGACCTGAAGATTTATAATTAGGTAGCTTAAAATTTGATTTTAATTTAGTTGTTTGTTTGGTCTTCTTTAGAGGCGTAAAACCTTTTTGGTCATTAATGCTTATGGATTGATATAGTTCTAGCACACACACACACACGCAAATTTAAACACCAATGTGATTTTTGCTTCCTCCTCTATGAGAACTTCGGATAAATTTGGGGTCAGTCCTAGTCTGTTTATTGTTGGTAAATAATAAGATCATTCTTCTAAAATATGCTTAATCGTGAGAATGGGCTGACAATATTGGCACGCTAGAGGTGGCAGTATTTTGATCAGGTACGAGTGCTTGAGGACAATATGGCATATTCTCTACTATTCTTTTAATTTACTTGGAAGGGTTTCATCCCACATCACCTGCCATCTTTCAGATATTTTTATTTTAAGAGGTCTATTGAGTTCTGTTGGGATAAGAACGACGGTGCCTCGGCCAGGAAGCGTGAATTCCTCTCTGGCAGCTTTGTCTGCGACCTCGTTGCCTGTAATGTCAATGTGGCTTGGGACCCATATGAAATTTATGGACTTACCTTGATCTAATAGTTTTAATAGCAAAATTTGGATTCTTATGATGAGTAGATATTTCGGGTACATGTTTCTCAAACTTTTTAGAGAGCTCAATGAATCTGAAATTATTACAATTGTCTTTTGAGCTATTGAAAGGCAAAAATGTAGGGCTGATGCTTTCGCGTGGAGTTCTGCGGTATAAATTGAACATAATGTTTGTAATTTAAATTTTTGGGTTGAATCATGGGTAACGAAAGATGAGCTTTCTGATTTGGAACCATCAGTGTATGTCAAAAAATGTTTTGGATTTCAAGAAGACACGACAACCGTTATTTATACTCAACAGATGGTGTGTTACTTTGTTTTTAGAGTCCAAAGTGGGTTCTGAGTTTCAGCCTTCAGTAACGAAATAGCTTTAAGAGTTGAGATAGCCAAACCGATTCTTTTTTCGTTGAGTTTGGTTTCTGCCGAAAAACTATGGAGTATTTAGGGCGGAAAATAAATTTGTATGCGGGATGATTAGTTTAAATTTAAATATAGTTTTTAAGATTAAAATTAGATTTAGTTGTCTTTTTAACTAAAATTACGTGATTTGTAATTTTATCAAACTAATCAATGGTAATAGCTAATGAAGAGTGTCAGGAGTACCAGAAATGCGTTTTCGTGCAAAGTTTGGACTAATATATCACTATACTTCAGTTTTTGATAAATTTTGAAAATATTTTCAACTAAAATGCTCCATTTAGGCAAAAAACAAAATAAAAAAATTACCTAATTCGTTACTTTATTATAAATTAGTTAAGTTACTTAGCAAGAGTTTTAGTACCGCCAGATGTGCGTTTACGTGTGGTGGGAAAACTTGTTTGCAGTGAATGGTTTATGAACTAGGTTTTATGCATCGGAGTCCTCTACTAAAGTAACAACTTCTGGTACTAAGTAATAAGACTTGAACAATAATTACTTTCAATGTAATAAATAAACGATCGAAAATTATTATTTATATATTTTTTTAACTTACTTTTTTGTTAGTAATTCGCTTCAAAAAGTTCTCACTTAATTAGTGAATACTTATGCCGTCTTAGAGGCGGTTCTGCCAACATAGGATATGATCCTTTCATGCGCTGACAAATGTTTGCTACTAACTGGTTAGTACAAAACACTCTCAACCAGTAAAAGTTTACAATGTAGTGAAATAATATTTTGAATTTTTGCCACGAAATCATGACCCGTATACCACCGCAGAGCGGTTTAACTGTCTGAATATGACGTCAGAGCTCATTATTGATAAGTACTGAAGTACATAGTACAAGTATCGTCTATTCCTGTAAAGTTTGAAATTGTGAAGCTTTCCAAAGGCTTTAGACGTACTTTAAAGGTTTTTTACGCTTAGACGCCCATCGTACCCACCTAATCTGATTCTAAAAGGAAAAGAATTGCAATGGAGTCCTGCCAATGAAGCGATAAGATATCTTGGAGTTCATCTATATCTTCGCCTTACTTGAAATCACTATATCTATATCAAATTAATTCAACCTCACGCAAGATTAGCAATACTTTATCCCATCGTCAATAGAAAATCTGGATTAAAACTAGATACAACTGTTCTCATTAACAATACAAAACTAAGGATATTGCTGATGTACCGTTGTGAAGTACGGGGAGCAGCATTCTGTAGGAATAGAAACAATTTGCAATCATTCCAAAGTTAGGTCCTTAGAATCGCAGTAGATTCCCATTGTTTGTATGAAATAACCAATTAAATTGCAAACTACGAATAGATAAATGATCTAACTAAACAGTTTGCAAAATTCCCCTCCCAGCAACCAGCAGTATTAGGTCCGGAGGATTATAACGTAGACAATCCAACCTCATCGCGAAGAATGAAGGCGATATTTATAATATTTATTTTTATTATTATTATCTTTAATTTATTTTTTGAATAAATTTTTTTTCAAATAAGTCAGTAATTTATTTTATTAATTCTATAAATAATCTGTTTTCTCTTTTATTCTTAATTATATAACTATTATTATTTTTGTTTTTACTATTTATAAATGACTATAACATTATAAATAGTTATGGGGGTCTTTTGTATAGGGTGTATTTTGCCTCCATTACAATTATTAAAAAAAACTAACGAACTGTTACAATTATGCAAGGCTAACCAGGCCGATCTGGTTGTAAACAAATAAAAAAAAAAGTTTTAGCTTGCTGTTAATTAATTAGTTAAACTAAATGCTGTATCTACCAGTGCTGTCTTGGTGTGATTACCCTAAGGCCCCAAATAAGTAATGTCACGGCACTAATTCCCCCACCAAAAAAAAAAAAATTATTGGTATGGAAAGTACAATTAACTAGCCATGTACACTTAACTGGACTAATTACTTCACTATACTAAACTACCTGATAGCACACTAAACTAACCGAGGGATAGCACTAATCTATCGACAGGCTAATGTTGACTTTTCGTTTTATTTTTATTTTTCATTCGGAGCTCTTTATCTTTAAAACTAACAACAACACTAGAAAATTTAATGAAACATCGTTTTAAGTAGAGTAAATTTGCTAAAACATGAGTCATAATAGAGCTATTTACGTTCAATAGTTCTCAAGTTATTTAAATTGCAACATTTCATAACAGAACAGCAAAAAAAGAAGTAGTTAGGGAATTTAAATTTAACTTAACTATATCTCAGAAATTATTGGACGTACAGATGCCTTCTAGCACTCAAATTAAAGCTAATTTAATGTACTACAAAGGTTGTTTATAATATTTATTTTAGGAGTAGTACATCTTATGTTATTTGATAAAATAAATTCACAAAATGTCGATTTCTAATTGTTCGGACAAAATTTGAAGTTATGAAAAAATATATCTCAGGAACCATAAGACGTTCAGATGTCTACTAGAATTCACATGAAAACTAGCTAAATGTACTATAAATTAGTTTATAACGTTTATCTTCGTAGGTGAAGTAGTTTCTATGATATTTTCCAAAATAAATTCTCAAAATATTAATTTCTAGTTGTTTGGATGAAAGATTTGAAAATATCATAAAAACTACTACTCCTGCGAAGATAAAGGCGATAAACCACATTATAGTACATTAAACTAGATTTAATTTGAATGCAGATAGATATCTGTACGTCGAATGGTTTTTGAGATATAGATTTCTCAAAATAAATTCATTAACAACTGATTTTTCAGCATTCGTTATGAAAAGTTGCAATTTAAAAAGCTATATCTCGGGAACTATTGAACTTCAATAGTTCTATTAGGGCTCATATTTTAGAAAATTTACTCTACTTTAAATAATGTTCCATTAGATTTTCAAGTGTTGTTGTTAGTTTTAAAGACTTAGAGCTCAGAATGAAAAATTTATTTGTTTTAACGTTTTAAAACTGCCGCAATTTTTTTTATTCCCCCTACCTATACTTGGCAAACTCATTAATTGTGACCAGTAATTATACCTAATTTTCATTAAAGTTGTTAGAGATTGGGGTGAAATGACTGACTTTTTTTCTTTTCGGCTCTTGTGCTACTTGGTTCAGGATGGTCTTGAAACTCAATGGCCCCAGCACTAATTTTCAAACTATGCAAATTCTCAGTTGTAGTTTACTCATTGTTCTTTTCTGTGTTTTGTTTCAAAATTTTTTTTTCAATAAGTTAAAGCAATAGTAGTGGACTATACACCACTTTCTAATATTCATTATAATCAAATAGAAGTAAAAATCTGGTGCAATTTTAGAGTGACATCATCGAGGAAAATAACCACTAAAAACATTTTATAAAAAAAAAAAAAATTGTTTGAAAAGTCATTGAAAAAGACAGATGTTTTCTTTTTTTCAAACTTAATTTTCTCTTGAAATAATATTAGAGTAAAATAATAAAAAATATATCAAAATTTAAATGCTTATTCAATATGAATCTATATCAAAATGAATCGAAATTATATATATTTTTTGTTTAATTGATTTGAAATTATTTTTAATTTAAAGCAAGTTGAGAATTAAAAAAAAAAATCAGAGAAGAAATAAAAACATGAGGGGACCTGTAACCACAAATGAGGACATGCTACAGGAGCAAAATATCCCCAATTTCTTGTCTAGTTATCTGCAATTGCATTTTCCAAAATTTCAACTAAGGAAGAGATAAATAATTAACTTGATATTTGCTCCTTAATGACAAATAGAATTTGAACAACTTTATGGCGGCAATTACCTTTATATATCCAAAAGTAGCAATTTAGTAATAAAAATTCGAGACATCTTTTGAACAGAGAATAGTAGACGAAAATAAAAACCTAATTCGTTACTTTATCAAAGTATGTTAAAAGCAAAATTATATATAATAACAACTAATATTATATCTCCCAGCTCTTTCTTACTTTTCACTATTGATGTACCAAACTCAGCAACACGGAACTTAAATCTTCATAAGTGCGATGTTACCTCTCATGGAGCAAGCTAATCAGCTTCTACGATATGCATTTTACAGTTCGAATTTTTGCATAGAAAATTTAAGTAATATAATAAAATAAAATTAAACGAACGGTAAAAACCCCCAAATTTTAAAGCCACAGCACTAGAAAAATACAGCATAAAAAATAATCATAACTTTGATTTCGATAAGGTAGAAAGTTTAAGTATAGCTTCAGATAATAAAAGTATCAAAAACCTAGAATCTAAATAAATCTGTATCTTGATGCATTAGTCACCTCCACGTGGTACAAGATATTAGATAAGTTGGAAAATCCTAGAACCACTGATAAGCAATTGACTAATTACTCATTATTCCTCTGATACAAACCTCTTACTAATATAAGGCATCTCTCAGAATCGCTTAAGAAAAGTTTTAATGAATGCGACATAGATAAAATAAATATTGCATATAAAACCTCAAAAGGCATATAAAAACTTAAAGATAAAATAGAGATTAAGGGTTGTAGTTCATATTTAATCTATAAAATTAATTGAAAAATTTAGGTATGACAATTCAGAACCTTGAAAATATGTTGTACCAACATCAAAATTCCTGCACTGAATATAAAAATAAAAATTAGCAAAAATTGCCCTCGCAAAACATTGCCTCAAACTTAAGCATAAATCTGCTATTGAAAATCAACTTATTTTACAGAAAGCAAAATTAAAATACCTCGAGGCACTATATATTTCAGAAAACTTAAATAGTGTTGTAAATTTCAAAACGGATTCCAAAAACCCCAATATTTTTTCCCTTATTATTGGATTTAGGTCAGTATTTCTCATTTACCGGATTGGTATTCATCAAATCAATGAAACACTTTCGTAATTCTAATATTAAATTCAATATTAGAATATATCCGCGACCAGATGGTTCACCTTGCTCATCCTCGATTACATTGATCATTACCGCACTCGGAAGCAAGCCCGTGGCCACGTTGTCCTTCCCTGGCGTTTACTCAGTGTCCATGTTGTGCTGACTGAGGATCTCCTTCCATCTGGTGATCCGTGCAAATGTTTCCTTCAGTTTACCAACCCACTGCAACGGTCTATGGTCAGTGTGTTCCCGAAAATATATGGCCGGTAGTGTTCCAGGGCGCTGTAGCGGGTCTCCGCATCGGTGAGACGTCGACGCGCGTTAGCGCTCCAAAATTCCGGCTTCCCAACTCTTCCCTTGCATCACCGCGCCTATTTTCTCTTTCCCGGCCCTCAAGGGTCTCCAGCTACCATCTTTCTTTCTTCCAATTTGTATACACATTCCCCCATTTTGTTTCTTATACGTGCCCTCACTTTATTTAATAGGTCGCACCCTATAATTGCTTGATATTCCCGAGGCATCTTTCCCATTACATGAACCGTTACTTGTTTCCCTTCAGCCCCTGTTATAGGATATTCTATCCGGGTCCACCCCGGCTCTTCTACTTCCATTCGTGCCTCCACCTCTATAGCACTTGTATCCATGAGATCTTGAGCACATTCCAAAACCGAGTGTTCTCTGAGAAATCCCTCTTTCTTCCCCAGCTCTTTTGCCAATTGAACCTTTAGTACTGTGGATAGGAATTACATCCGATCCTGTACCTTGATTGTTTCCATTATCTCGCTGAGTTTATCTGCGATTCCGTTGTAGCGTGCCAGGAGTTCCACGGCATGCTACCCACTAGATTGTTTTGGTTTCTTTGTTTCCCATATCACCATAAATATGTCTTCTTCTGGGGCCCACCGTCCTCCTCCGAATGCCTTCTTTAATCTTTCCTTGATAACTCTCCAAGGGGTCTCTTCGTCTGCCTGAATCTGATTGAGGATGCTCCTCTTCCCTCTGCAGACGACTGCTGCTAATAATGCCTCCGCATCTTCACTATCGAGAAGATTTTCGTTGGACTTCGCTTTGATTTGGCTTATTATTCGGTCATCCCCTTTTATGAAGTGGCTTAGTTCTCCCGTTTCCCCGGTAAACCGTTCAAGGTCAGAAACGGCCTTCATCAAGTCTTGGGCTGTTGCCGTGCATACCTTTACCCACTCCAGTGTTGTGGCGTGGGTTCCAGCTAGAGTTACTTCTGGTGGTGAAACAAGCTCCGGGGGTGGTGGATTCACCTCCACGAGAGGTGCGTTCTTGACCCCGTTTTGATTTAAAGCTTTCAGGTTCAAGACAGCTTGTCTGAGGATTCCATTTGCAGCCATTTAAAAACAAAACAAAAAACAACGAGAAAAAAACGGAAAACAACATTACATTTTTTTTTAAACAAAAATTACTCCGGTATCTAAAATTCCCGGGTTTCGGCATATATATAAAACTTAATTATCGGCGAGCGCAAAATGTTAAACAAAGAGAAAAGGGAATAAGATATGACACACTT
>NW_027108332.1:900371-928397 GCF_000696795.3 Halyomorpha halys | reverse complement strand
TATGTCTAAATAATACATTTTGTTAAATATTAAGGTAAAACATTAGTTTTAGGAATAAAAATATGACAGGTTTTAGAAGTCAAGATAAATCCCTTAAACGGAATATGTGATAATTAAGGTAATAGCATAAAAATGTAAAAATAATTGGCTTGTTTCAATTCATGTAATATTACAATCTATTATATAAATTTAAATGTGAAAGTAAAGTTTATTTATTAATTTTTGGAGTTGCATACGAATTTGTATCTCGAACTACATGTGTTATGAGCTCTCAGGCTATTGATGCAAATAAAAATACAAGTGTAAATTCTCGATGTATACCTGAAACACGAGAGAAAGTACTGTGGTTGGTTGCATGAGACTTATGCGATTGTTTTCTATTCAATTACTGTTTTCGTTATATTGTCCCTTAACACTGGAACTAAAATTACTTAGGTGAGACAGGGCGAAGACATTGATGAATTACATAGCAAATATTAAAAGCGTATCTTGTGAAAAGTTAGACAGGGCGAAGGAGGGGGTTGGAGAGGTTGGTGGAGGAAATGGAGGGGGTAGCTACCAAGAGGCCAGTCTCACCTCACCTTTGCTCAGCTTATGATGGTACTGCCTTTCTGATCTTGTCAGTGTTCTCCAAGTGTGTCACCTCAGTGCTTTCCTCTCTTTCCATCCTCGAGTCTGCCCTGTCAATATATCCGAGGTATGTACAAATATAAGTTTTAACCTCAATTTCTTAGTTACGCGAGTTGCCAGATATAAATCGACATCGTTGGCAACCGACCTGTACATATAAGTCTTCTCTCTTCTATTTCACTTATTATTCTGAATTTTATTGTAGTCCTGATGCATTGCATGACTGAGCTGCACTACGCTCATGTAAACTTTATAATGATAGCGGTTATCTTGACATCATTATCAATAATGACTTTTAAGTACATTTGATAATTAATTACCAGTTTAAACAGTAAGGCTCCTAACAAATACACAGATAAAAAGCTATATCACATTAATCTTCCATCTGTGAAAAAGAACTAAAAAATTACAAGCTCTCACGGAATGACAACTACGTCTTTCTTTTTCATCGTTGTGTATTTGTTTAAGTAAAGGTTATTTTTAGGCGTTACTATTTTGATTAAATAATTATTTATTATCAAATCTACTTTTAGAAATAATTATCTTCCAATTTATATTTTATTTATTGATTTTGTGAAACGTCGCTACTTACATAGAAGTGAAATATATGTTTATGTACTATTACTTTTAACAGTTTATATTATTATAATGATTCTAAATTATTCCCTGACAAATGAACTTCAAGACATCCTTGTGCTCAGATTCTTGTAATGTGAATGTTTAATTCTGCAAACTTACTCATGGCATTTCCTAGTTACTACATTGAACAGAAGGCTCAATCCTGAAAGATCGTGATGGTATTAGTTTGGTAAAACTGAAAAGAAAATATAACTGTAAATATGATCGGAATTGAAGTACAGACTCAAACAATGTATGGAATGTATACGTATTAGCATAATCAAACATGTTTGAATTATTACCTTTAACTACAAATTACTTATTTTTTATTACGAACAAATATCACATTCTATACCGTTTAATATTAAATAAAAACAAAGGCTGTTAATATCATGTGTACTAATTATTCTTTATTTATACATTCTTTATCGGTATAAAAATAACCTAAACATGAGGAATTTCCCGATATATGCAGTTGTCATTCTATTTTACCTATCAATGAGCGTGTGTGAGTTGACCGGGAGACTTTAATGTAGGGTTTGTTGGGTTATTATCTTCATGGATGTAGCATGATGTTGAGCCAAGTAATCAAAATAAAAGATCTTCATCCCGATTTGGTTGCTCACCCGGTTGGCCTTAAGAATTTGCTGCGTAGCCACGTATTTGCCAATTCTCAAACGCTTAAGTAACTTAGCTTACTTTATAACTTTTGTTTTGGTTTTTAATCGTATTTAGTTTTAGTTTCAATAAATGAAACATTAGTTGTTCAATGTTTAAGTAGAGAGATAAAAACTATATTCAAGAAAGTTTGCTGCCCAACTATATTAGGTTGCTAAATACACAGCATACTTATACCTAAAGAGACAAATTTTTTTTCAGTTTTTATAATGTACAGGGATAGTAAAGTAAAATTATAATATATAATATTAATACATGATTTTTTTTTTTTAATTTTATCATTTTTTTACTTAAATAAATAAACAACTCAACAGTTAAATACAAGGATATAAAGTTATATTCATACGTTTAAATACCGATAATAAATATGAAATTAAAGAAAGTAAATATTAAAAAAAAAAAAATAGTACAAAAAAAAATACATATATAAAATATAATAGATAAAAAATTATTGATAAAAAAATAGATAAATACATATAAAAAAGTAATAAATAGATGTACAATAGTAATACATATACATAAAAAAGTAATAAATATTAAAAATATGGTGCTTGTTCAGTTAATTTTGCTTATTATATTGGAATTTTATTTGAATACATGTTTTTTATTATGCATGATTTCTTTTTGTTGTGAATACCTATCACTAATTCTTATCATTTAGAAAGTTTGTAATATTAACTTATAATTGAGCCTTAAAAAGTCAATATTGAATTTCGCCAATTTATTGACAGGTATCTTATATATTACTGGTTCTATAATATTGACCGTGTAAGGTGAGCTTATTGAAAACCATAGTCGTGTAATAGTGATGAAGTATTATGAAATGTATATATATATGTATATATGACTGAATGAATTCAACAAACAGTAACGGAGATTTCTTTCACATGACTTATTTTTCTACTATTAAAAGAAATCAAGGAACTACAAGAAACGAATATAAAAAAACTTTCTAAGAAATCGAAATATGACGTTTCTGCAGCTACTTAAATATCTTTAAGTTAGTTTACTACAATAATTTGTAATATTTTACATGCTATAATTATGCAATATATTTTATGAATTAATTATTTTTGAGTCATTATTTATGATGGAAATATATTGTTTTGTTTTATTTTTTAAAAAATATGTCTTGACATATTTATTAAATACTCATATGATTAGGGTATTTAAAGTTTAAAATCTGTTTCGAATAGAATAAATAACCTACTGATTTTCCGTTTGTTTCGTCAATGTTGTTTGTGTTTTACCAATATTTAAAATATCGTTTTATTTTACAATCCTTATTTCCTCTATCAAATCGTACACTAACAGAGACTAGTACCTTAACAACCTATTTACTAGAAAGGGGTCCCATGGAAAAAGAAACAGGGTTCCCGGATATCATCTCATTCATAAACACACCATGATAACAGAAGATAAGAGTGTATGAAGGAGCTATGTGGCATACTAGAGAAAATATAAATTTTTCTTTTTTGGAATTTTTTAAATCCTGCGGCTTGCATAGAACTTTGTTTTATTTATCAAAGCTTTATATTATGGTAGATTTCAATTATTTTTTTCAGATTTATGTGTTTTTAACATAATATCTATTTACATAATTGTTATATAAATAGACATTTTACTACTTGATTATCCTAGAAATGGGAAGAATAGATTTACATCCTAAAAGATTGGTAATCTCTCTTGGATTAATATATAATTACATAAGTGTAGCTAATTTTTTGTCCACACCTTATAACCTATTATATCGGTGTTTAAAACTTAATTGCTATTTTTTTTATTAGATCGAACATCTTATTATTATAGCATAAAGTTATTACATCGAAAGTGCTCTTTGGCTGAAATATAGTATATTGTTTATTATTAATAACTATTTCTTGTATACACATCCTTGATCTTAGTTTTTACTAATTTAAGAAGAATTAGATTTTAATAGATTTAGGGAGTGGTGTATCCCTTTGTATAAGTTAATTATACGCTAAGATGTTGATGGCCAGTGGCTCTGGAGATTTTAACGTTGGAATAGAACGGACTACCTTCTAGTGACATTCATAGAACCTGAAAATAGCTATGAAAATCGATCATTTTTTACTTTTTTTTATTCAGATCCTATAATCTGGAATCAGAATCGTTACTTATCTATTTAAAAAAAAAAAAAAAAGAAGCTATTTTTATAAGATTTATTAATCGTTTTAATCTTGGAGAGATAGTAAGAAAACTATATTTCGTATTGCGTAAAAAGTGTATTTTTTATTTTGTATTTTCATTTTCATATTTAAATATTAATATATACCTCTTGAGGGCAAGATGTATTAATGCTTACTGATTGGCATTAATACCTCTGTACAGTATAAATAAATAAAAAAACAAATAATCTAATAAATTAGTATTTTTTTTTCAATTTATGATTTCAAATCATTTATATACACTCCCGGCCAAAAGTTTAGTACCACAAAAAGTTTTGAGAAAATTCTATAGATTGTTTAATAAAGAAGACGAAAATGCAATATATTAACAAATGAAACTTTAATACAACAGAGTAATTAAAATAATAAAATTATAGAGAATCATAATAAAATACTGACATTAAACAAACGAGGAGGATATTACTGAAACAATTGGTGAGGTTGAGTCTAATAGACCCGAAAAGTCCTTAACCTTAAAATAGGTCGTATTTTAACTCAGTTTTAATAGTCTTCATACCAAAAAGATTTTATTAAATACCAATTAATGGCAGATATCGTTCATTTTTTTTTAAATCTAACATTTTCAGAATCAAGCCTACATAATTTTCAACGCTTAACATATTAGAAAAAAACATAATACACTGATGATAATTGGATTATTATTATTTTAAGAACATAAAAGTTTTGTTTCCGTTAGAGTTCACCTAACCAGTTTTGTATGAAAATCCGTCTCACCAATCAAAGGTTAATTTATTTTTAATGATCTAATTTTTCATATTTTAAATTTACTATTTATCTAAAATCCTACGTAAAATCCTTGATGCTCCTTATTACGTCACAAATAAACTCATTCACAAAGACCTTAACATCCCATTCGTTGCAGATTTGACCCAAAACAGATCTTAATCTTTCATCCTTAACAATCCCTGATAAGATGGCCACTTCTAATTTAAATTAATGTTTGAAGTACCACCAATGGGTGGTTCCTTCCCAAGATTTTCAAGTGTATATGAAACATACTACATATTTACCTATTGTATTATTTTGTACAGCTGTAAATTACATTAAATAAATAATTATAAAAAAAAAATTACTATTTGCCTCTATAATTGAAATATTTCGTGTACACTAGTGTATTATTTTTGTACATTATACAATGTATCGAATTTTCTCAAATCTTTGTCTGTTAGTGTATACCTATATGATTTTGTATTATCAGTTTAAAAAAAAAAATACAAAGTTAATTGTTGGCTACACATTAATTTAGTTAACTTTATAAGTTTATTTCTTTATATTGTACAGAGATATGAATATCAATCAATAAACATTATAATGCCATGATCTAAAGAGTCATATTTGAAATTACAAATTAAAATATTAAAAACATGTGTCATCTCGGAACAGTTTCTACACAACAGAATTTGTAGCCCATAAATTATAATTTGCAAAAATACAACTATGTAAGTGTAACAAAAATCAATAATTTGAAAAAAAAAAAAAAAAAAAAAGATGACTGTATGAATTCGCCCTTCTTATCGCCCGGTATTCGATAAGAAGTGTGAATTCAACGAATTGGATATTTTTTTAGGAGCTTGATGCCTAAATTGTTTTGTAAAAAAAAGGTACTCCTTGAAATCGAAGACATTTATTCTCTTTGTTGTAATTGGACACCTCAAACCTCTCAGTGAGTTATAAATCTTACATTATCCGTCGTGGCGACGGCCAGGTAGTCGCCACACTCAATGATGGTTACTGATATCATCAATAAATGATTATTGTTGCATGTTATTACTGAATAAACATTTTGTATCTTGTCGCCTATTGATTATTAATAGTTATATTGAACAATGATGGGTCTACTTGCCGTTTGTAAAAGTTCGCTGTGTGCCGTTACTCCCCTGTTTATCGCAGTGGCCGGGAGCACAATAACCTCTCATTAAAGGCGCTTACTTACCACGCTATTAATTTTAATCTCTTCTAGCCATCGCCGAAGACATCCTCATTGTCTAGATAGCAATGGATGCGAATAGCTGACTCCTATCTCGTGTGATTTATTACCTGCAATGATCAGTGTTTGCAAATAAGATACTGATAAAACCGGTAAATCCCAGGATTAAAAAATCAACGAGATATCAGTGATTTCTTAAAAAATATCGGGTTTATTCTAATAATTTATTAATAAACCAATACCCTACAATGTGCATAAATTCGTTTTTGTATTTACTACATATATATTTACTTGAATTTTAAGTTCTTTATTTGACAGGACTTAAGTAATTTTTCCAAAAGCTTCCCTGGATACTACGAATTAGGAATATTCATAATTTAGTGTTAAATATAAAAAGTTTTAACTTGCTATATGTTATAAGTATAGGATTGTGAGGATCCTAATTTAAAGTCCATGTTATATGTTGAATGCAGAGGAGCTAACACAATCTTTCCACTATCTCACTTGTTTCTTGTGTCTAGAAGAGTGTTTTTTCCCCCATTACTTTATTATTATTTTTATCCATTACTTTATTAGAATTTAAAAACGTTCAAAACTAAAACAACAAAACCCAAACCCGAACTACCACTAACTAACCTATCAAAACGACAAAGACGTACAGCTAGCCTGTTTCGTGACGTCATCCTCCAATTAGCAGACTTATTAACGGACTCTCAACCTTCTTAAACGTTATATCGTTTTAACATGATAAAAGTGGGAAATGCATCTCCTTTTAACACACTTTAACATGTTAAACTTAAGACCATGAATACCCCTATTATACTGCCCACATTGAGAGAAAACACATAATATATATGTCTATAAATCAAATTTTTTCATCAATCTAATCTTATTGTTTTATGATTTTCAAAGTATATATAGTGAGTCAATTTTGATTAATAAAGAACTGACTAGTTACTGAGGGATAGTTTACTGTATTTTTATCAACATTTCATGTAAATTTCTAAGGTAAACATTTTTAAAAACGCAGTATGACAGATGCCATGATGCTAGTACATTCTTGCTCTAGTGATATATTTCTATATTTCATTAATTTTTTTTTTAATTTTACTTTATTACGGTAAAACATTTTTATTTGGAATTAAAAAGAAAAATCTCAAGGATAAAAAGCTTTATAAATTAGAAAAATAAATATATTGAACGTGAAATTAAAACGTATCTTTTCAATTTCTGTGTAATCACATGAAAAATAAATGAAATAACTTATTTGTTCTTAACTAAAGTCAATTATCTAAAAAAATAAACATTTTTTTTCCTATTATGATACCATTCATAAAATATTTATACAATTATAATATTCAAGCTTATTTTTTATTTCATATTCCTTATTGTATTTATTTATTTTATTTTTAAAGATTTAAATTGTTTTTAGCTTCAATTTATGTCATAAATGATCTCCTAATTCATCTTATACGATAAAAAAAGAAATATTGTAATAAAGTAATGAAATTAAATAGTTTTTATTCACTCACCTGAATAGTGAATCAACTCCAAGTGGATCCTGATTCTTTGGTTTGAATCGCTTGAGAGTATGACTCAGGGAAATCTATTCATTTATTTGATTCCCGATTCAGCAGCTCCTCTCTAATTAAATAGAAGTGAATCTTCCTTCTTCATTCTCAGTTAATATGAATTTTTTTCAATTTTGTAATTTTTAATGTCTTTAGTTTTATCATCTTATTTTATCAGTATCCAAAAAAAAAAGTTTAAAATTACTGTATTATTAGGATAAAAATATAAAAAAAGTCAATTCAGAATCAATGTTTCACAATGATCGGACATCATTTGATGGGAGTTGAAAGTCCTTAGCCTAAAATACGTGTAACATTCTTTGAGCACATTAAGAAATGTCATTCGGTTCGAAAACGATTTTGGCTTTGAGGGAAGATTTTATCACTCCCGTTTGACTTTTTTCTTTTCAGTAGTGAATTAAACGAAAGGTCAAGGCTTTTGACTTTAGAATGCGTGCCTTAAGTAGTTTACTCAACCTGAGATTTTTATTGAATGATTTTCATTGGAGCTTTTTAAGTTCTAAAGAAGCTGGGACAAAGACTTGAAACTTACTTTTTTTTCCTACCTACAGTATATTAAAAAAAAAAAAAAATTCTAATGAGGTGTAGATAGTTGACCGTAGATTAATGATTGGAGAAGTTTGTCGGGGAGTGCGGTAAGCAAAGAACAACATAAATAAACAAAACCATATTTATTTATTTTATGCCGACGTTTCGACCTGAGTTTCAGGTCTTCATCAGGCGTTGTGGCGTAGAAGGTAGGCCTGTAACTTCAGTTAGTTGTTCTTTGCTGACCGCACCCCCCGACAAACTTCTTCAATTTTTAAAACTTCTAAGTTTATTTGATATTAATTTTTATTTATTTTTACATATTTATTAAGTTATTTATTAACTTTTAAATTTATATAATAAATAATCTCCTAATTATCTAATACGAAATTGAACACCCCTTTTCTTTCTAACATCAGAATAATGCGATAATCTCGTAAAGTAATCTCTCTATTATATATATATAAAAAATAGTGATCACCGTGTAATATTTTATTTTAAATTAAAATGCTGGGATAAAGACTTGAATTTTTTTTTTTGCTCGAACTACCGAATACATATAAATTACAGTTATACAATTTGAGCAACGAGTAGTACAATCAAATTAATAGTTGTATGATTTAAAAATTGCTATTAAAAATAACATGTTATTTGTTATTGCATAAATAAATTTTCCGTGTCACAGATTAATTAAACTCAATCACGATATAATTAAATGATAAATTGTAAAATATGGAGAATTTAAATTAGTTCAGGATATTAGTAGTTTAAAATCCTTCAGAGTCGTATTTCTATAAATACTTTTTCGCGTAAACGGTTCACGTTTAAAAAGTATAGTTTTCTTCGGGAACTTTAAAAGTGGTCGGATATTAACGTTAAGTTACGCGATTTAAGGAAAGTGATTTTGCTATTTATTTATATTTGATAAAAACACGTTGAAGTTATTCCTTTTAATTGATAAATGTTTGATATATTGCAGCTAGAATCTAGTCCTGTATGAAATTCAATTATAATTATATATATATATAATTATCATTAATTTCTTGCTTAAAGATTTGGTAATATTAGAACGTAAAATTAGCTTTGGAATGACAAACTTTTCGTTGTAATTGGTTCGCTGACCTTTCCTGTTTGTTTATTTGTAGGATAGCAGTTGCGAAATTTTCCTTAATGCGGTTGGGATAATAACTGGTTTGAATTACCTTGATGGGATCTACTTCTTATATTACCTAACCTTCCTTGTTAATAAATTTGTAAATAAAATTAAGATAACCACTCAAAGCCAAAAATTGGTTTTCAATAATACTCCAGAACAAAACAAAATTGGTGCGGGTCGCGCATCGCACGATTCACTTACAACATTGGAAGGCAAACATTTAAAAAAATAATTACTAATTTTTCGGTTGCTATAAAAATTCGTATTTTAGGTTTTTTCGAGACGCCAATAACGAATATCATCTCTCTTCCTGTCAACAATACAATAATATAACATTTTAGCAAGAGTATAATAATTTAACAAATTATTACAATGTATTGTACCTTATAATTGCGATCGGGAGAGATCGGAGACGCTCGGAAGTATCCGATTTTTCAGTCTCTATTTCTCCTTTTTAATTATCAAACTCTTCCTTATTTCAGATTAATTCATTTTTTGAAATTTTCATAAATAAAAAACAAAATTATTAATCATTTCAAATGATAAAAATTAATCATACTTTAGGGGAAGATTGCTTGAAAATCCAATAATTATTTGTTTTTATTAGCACAATTTTGGGTAGGGTGGGGGGTCGGAGAGAGGTTTAAACTGCGTTATTAGTAATTATCATAATTGTCTAATTTAAAGCAAATACATGACGCTTTTCGCGTCATACCGCGAAAACGCTGGATTTTCATGCAGCAAAAAAATGAAAAATGAGCAGTACAAATCCCAAAACTTAATTTTTTTTAGTGTTGTTGGTAATTTTCATGATATGCAGCTCCGAATGGTAAAAGAGCAAAAATTAACTTGAGTTTTTACTCGAAAGAACCCAAAAATGGTTTTTATTTAATTTATGGAAAAGCCACCATATTTAAAGACATAATTCCAGTTTCATACAACGTTTCTGAGCTAGGCTGTTCATAAAGCAAACACAAAACGTGTATTTCTATCGAAAACTGGAATTCGAAATTTTTGAATCACAGTACTTCCACATACTATATATTCCTTATATACAATCCGGTCGGAACTAGACACATTTTCTGTGTACATCGGGTTATTGCGATAAACTTAAAAAATATCATTTATTTAAAAAAAATAGTTGATAACTTCGAATCCACTCAAAACGTAAAGTTGCACGAGTAGCTTCTGTTCATTAGTTTTTATGATTTTATTGTAACGAGTTTATTGTTAAAATTGATTTTTGTAGAACTTGTTTCTGATATTTAAAGTATCCTTGATGGTTGAATATATTTTTTTATTACTGCGTATCCCTCGTTTTTTTATTTACTTATCTCTTAGTCGTAGGAAGTTATGAATCCTAAGTAACATTGCACCACAAATTTTCTACATAATTTTTACAGATTTTCACGCTGTATGCATGAAAAACATTTTGTTTAGTCATTTAACGGATATTAGTAAGTGAGAAAAGTTAAGATATTGGCGACATAATCTTGCCTTATCGATTTTGTGCTTTCTCTCATGAGGTTAAAAAAAGATCTTATTCTTATCAGCGACAGTTGATTTTCGCTCATTTGAATATCTTCATATTTAATATACCTGAGGGCTTACCACATATCCTTTCTGATTATCATTAATTTTATCTGCATTACATAACTTATTTTTGCAATAACTATACACATGTTTGCGTTTACACGTACGCTTCTTTATTTTAATTTTTTTTTTTGCTTAAAAGGATTAATTTTCTTTTACTTCTGTTAAATTTATTACTGTACAGAGAACATAGTATACAGGCTGACTGTCTATATTACATGGGACATTTAACATCCTCATGATCCCCACTATTGTGGGTACCCCTAGCAAGAAACTCAAGACTAATGTTTTAGAATATTAAAAATAAAAGACAATTTAATTACAATTTTTATTTTTAATTATTTGTTTTTAAACTATTTATATAAGAGGTATAAGAACATAAAAATACTAGAGAATTATGTTGCAATCAACACAATTTCGGTGGGAGGGAGTGGCAAGTTTAAATTATTTATAGGTAATTACCATGATCTGTCTCATTTATGGACAATAGCTGATGAAGCGGAATAGATACCGGATTTTCGTACAGAAAAAAAAATGAAAAATGATCAGTATAAAAACCAAAACATTGTTTTTAGTGTTGTTGGTAATTTTCATAATATGCAACTCCGAATGATATAAGAGCGAACATTTTAGAAAATACATCAGTATAACCATGATTGGAGTGAATGTAAGTAAATGTTTATTTAAAACATTTCACCTAATTTTAAATATGAAATTAGTAGACAGAAAGAATGATTATCGTGAATTTTATAAAGAATACTAAGAGAGGAGAATCGATGTTTATAAAATTTGGAATTATAGAAATTGGTAATGATAAGTGAGCTTGATTATAAGACGATGGCCCCAAAACGTAATGGATAAATTAAAGAAAGTTAATAATCGAAAAAATTTCACCTCACCTCATTAGACAATTGCACTCTTTTGGTGAATTGAACCTAAATTATTAAAAAGAAAATTTTAGGTTTTCCTTAAATATTTTAATACTTACTTTAAATTATACTACTGTCTCTTGTATAGTTTTGCTAAAAATTGAACCATTTTCTAACATAAAATAACGCTTTTTTTTACTAGAATGAACCCAAAAATGATTTGTGTTACATAAACATCATATTAGGTGTGTACTTTAAATAGTCCAGTGTTTACTTTTTAATGACATTTTGCTATATCCTTTGTATATTCTCGCTAAAAATTGAACCGTTTTCAGAAACAGAAAATGACGCGAATTTTTTTAGATGAAAGAACCCAAAAATAATTTGTATTATATAAACATCATATTGGGTTTGTACTTTAAATAGTCCAATGTTTACTTTTTAATGATATTTTACTGTATCCTTTGTATACTATAGCTAAAAATTGAACCGTTTTCTGTAACAGAAAAAACGCGAATTATTATTTTTAGATGAAAGAACCCAAAACTAATTTGTATTGTATAAAGTTCATATTGGGCGTGTACCTTAAAAAGTCTAATATTTAATTTTTAATGATATTTGACTATTTCCTTTGTTTAGTATAGGTAAAAATTGAACCATTTTCTAGCAGAAAATAAAGGCCAATTTTTTTTTATTTGAAAAACCTCAAAAATACATTTTTGTGACTTCTGGAAAAGTCTCCATTTTTTATTCCTCCTTACGATGGGTAGAAGAGTCATCCATTTTGACCCATAAAGGGTGTAAATGTTTATAGGTTTCATTAAGGTAATCATGCATTGTGGTATTCTCCATTGATGGATGATACTCTTGATGATTTAACTTAAGTTGTTGGACGGGCAATGATAGAAAACGCGTTAAGGAATGTAGATTCTGACCTCACTTAATAACCGGGCTGGGGTTAGTGCGTTTGGGGGCGGTGAAAAAGTGGAGCGAATAGCGGTCGGTCTGCGGTGCCAACCCTCATCGATGCCAACGAATCGTCATCCAGTTCTGTTGGCTAACCGAGTCCGGTTATTCGTTTAGATTAGGCCAATCACTTAGGCATTCCAGAAGTGACTGAATTCGCTTATACACTATAGTTCGATTGTGTACGTATTTTCCGAGTCTAAACTGAATCTTTGCATTAGAAACTGACTTGGAAAACTAAATTTGTACCTTTGTGTGTGTAGAAGCTCCCTTGCTCCACTCAACTGTAAAAAATGGGTACCTGACAGTAGTCCATAGACAAATCTAGGTTCGAACAGGGTGATGATATCGCCATATATCAGGGGATTTTTTTTTTTTTTTTTTTTTTGGCAAACCACTGGAGAATTGTTGTTTACCAACATAAAATCAACGCCAATATTTTTAATAAAATTTTTTAATAATATTCTATCGTTGAACCTACCAGATAATATAATATTGATAGTTAAAATTAAATACTAATAGATGAGCAAGAAAAAACAAAAATTAAATAATAAAAATGAATAAATTTACTAAAATAAGATAATGCATAGAATTAAGAAACAACAACATAATAATAAAAACTAAATAAAGAGATAATCACAAGTAAAAAGAAAAAATATGATAAATGGCTTATATATAATATTTAAAATATTGTTTTCTCAATAAAAGGTTCAACGTGCTTACAGTGATCAGGGTTTATTAAAAAAAAATAAAATAAAATATTTTCACCTGAATAGTCTACAAAACAAATGATCAACAAATGACTACGCACTACATAGTTTCTTATAGGTTTTTATTCCAAATAAGGGATATCGATTTCAAATCATTTGGAACTGGGTGGACAGGAAGTGATTGAAATAGCGGGATATGAAGGTGGTAAGGGTATTAGAACAACGCCTGAAACTAAACTTTGTTTTATATATATTATATATTAATAGTTACATATAATATATAGTAATAGCTCTTTAATATCTAATGCCTATCGTAATATCAGACTGCTAATTAATAGTATGTATGTTAGTTCTACAGAACTAATAAATGTAATAAATTACTTGTTCAGTTAATAAATCCTATCGTATATATTTTTTTATATTAATTGAACTTATAACCATTGGTATTAAGTTATAAAAAAATTGATTTAAATATTTAACCATTGAGTCGTGTTTTGAATTTCAGTTAGTGGTGTCTTTGCGAAATCAGGTTTTCTTCCCTCACTAAGTTAGTATCTTGCCACCTGAGGTCTTTACGCGGGCTTAACTACCGTGTCGGAAGGCGAAGAACCGTTACTGATGTAAAATCCGTGAAATTCGAAAACATCAACAACTATTCTAATTGCAAACGTCAGTTCTCGGTCACAGGACGGTTTTGAACTTTCCGACATGCAAAAATAAATTTATAATCAAATTAATTGTGTGATTACTTTTAAAATCGTGTAATGCGCACATAGTATTAGATTTTCTTCAAATATATATATCAAAACACTTTTGAAAAAATCAAAAAAATTTTGAATTGTTCAATTTTTATTTGATTTTTCATTCCAAAATCAACAAAAACACATGATTATTGCTAAATACATTATTCATTAATAATGAAAATTATATAGAATAATCGAGAACATAAAAGAATCATCTATATGCGTCACTCTTGTATTAGTTTTTATCGTATTATTTTTCATTTCTAGATACTTTTACAAAAGTAATGTATTTCCACAACATGTATATTAAAATTATTTATTAATTTTAGAATATCTGACATCGTATGTAGATTTTTTATGCTAGTTCCTTTAGAAGAGAACGCACGGCACTTGCAAAAAAAAAAAAAAAAAACCTCATGAATTAATGATTTACTATGCACGTAATCTCTATCACGTATTTTATATTTGCTAACAAATTTCATTACAGACTCAAATTTTCACTCGATGATAAAAGAATGAAGGACTCAATTTTTTTTTCTTTCGCATCTCAAGCGTGAAGAATACATTTTCACCGAATAAAAGTATGTGATGGGGCGTAGAGAGTGGAAATGGGGTGGGGGTTGCTATTCATTTTGCGGTAAAATTTTCTTTAGCTTCTAAGGTTTGCTTCTCTTTGTTTCATGTTCGTGGTAAAATCGTGGGAAATTTTTTTTTTATTCCACTACGCTTTATGTTAAATAAGGTAGTCTAGAAAAATGATCGCTTATAAAATAGGGTCTTTAGTGACTACTACTCCAGGCCTATTTCTGTTAAAAACCAGAGTGATTTTTGAAGGAAATGGTTTGAGTTCTGGTCAAGAAAAAACATCATTAAATAGTTTCAACTATTTATTAATTACCAACGTCTTAATCCACCTTGCAGGTCTTCATTAAGATAAAGGTAATCTAAGATATTAATAGTGACATTTAACTAAAACAGATATAAAGATAGAGATATGAAAAGATATACACATAAGGAAGTAACTTAAAAAATAAATTTATCAAGAACAACTTCATTATTTCATTTAGAAGATAGTTGACCGCACAAAGAAGATTGGATGAAGAATGTCTGTTATGAATTTTAATTTTTAAACAAATAATTACTTATTTATAGATAATACTACAATCTACCAAGTTTGTGGCACTGAGTAATTGTGGTAATTGAACAATTTCATACAAAAATTAAAATAATAAATAAAATAAAATGAGTAAAAATATATAAAATAAAATAAAAAGATGTAAATTTAAAAATCTATAAATAAAATCTGTATATGTATATAAACAGAAAAAAAAATCAAACCAAGTAAAATAAACTATATACATTTAAATTATTAACTTCAATCATAGTGTTTGAGAAAAAATGTTGAGAAAATATTTGTATATAAAAACATAAAATTGTTTGATATTAAAAAAAATTGCTACTCTTATATTGTTTTATTTTTTAAGTGGGTTTAATGTGATCCTAAGGAGTTTAAGTTCCTCAACCATACTGATTGATAGTTAATAATTAAAAACATAAATCAAAAATAGTAAGGAAGTTGAAGATGATTTAAAAATTACTGATAAATATAAAATTACTATTATGACAGGTAATAAATGATGAACAGTATATTGATATATAATGTAAAAGGGAACAATATGTGAATCGAGGAATGATATAAAATATGCTATGAAATATGAAATATGCTACAAGCACCTGACGGTTATTTTAGAAAAAAAATGTGATAATCATTTTACATGATAGCTATTATTAAAATTTAAGGAAGTAATACCCTATAAACGATACTGGGATATAACAACATCGGTATAGAAAAAATAATTGAACAAAAAAAAACATAAAGTTAAAAATAACTTTAAGACCCTCCCGGGTGAATGTCAATTAGAAAAATAACCAAACCTTGATTAAATTCCGTTATTTCAGATGTTCCTTTCTAATTAGTCTATTTGCAACATATTTTGATTCAATTTGTTGAATTGCTTCAATACTAATTTCTAACGGAATCCATTATTTCTATATGTATACAATAAGGGAATATTTTGTACGCTATGATGAACCAGTAACCGACATTACTTGTTACAGTTATATTAACCCGTTACTGGAGCCTGTTCCAGATAGATAGTAGATTGTCATGATTATGCAATTGGTGTTTACTCCCTGTTGTGATTATCCAACTTTACAATAACTTTGTTTATAAACTATGATAGTTGTATCAAAAGCTTCGAAAACTAATTTAATTATTTGCAATTTTATTGCTAAATGTGATTCACATATTTCTCATTGCATATCATAATGTTTTTATTTGTGATTTATATTTTTTTTTCGGTTGGATCTACAGACCTTGTAGATCTCTGGCATCCCAAACCAGCCTTCTCCACGCCTGCTTATCTTGGGCTACTGCTTTCCAGTTTTCTGCATTCAGCTCTTTCACATATTTGTTGATTATGTCTATCCATCTGGTTTTTGGCCTCCCACGTTGTCTCTTGCCAACTATACTGGCATTCATTGTTGTGTTCAGGCGTCCTGATTAATTGCTTCGAGCCACATGCCCAACCATCTTAACCTCCTTGCCTTCATATCGTGAGATATTGATAGACCAGTCCTGCAAGCAGTTCACTGTTCGTTCTTCTCTCCATGTGTTAAGCCTCATATATATTAGTATAAATGATATTACCATTGTGATGAAGATAATTTTCATGAAATATTATTGTACAACCAGTTTGATTTATGCCAATCCGTATGTTTCCAGCTTAGTTCCACTACGTAATTCGGATGACAATATAGTACTTTAAATATGCTACATTAACTGCTACGGTACCCAATCGACAAATCACTACAGTAGACCACCAGATTTAATCCCTGATTATTGTTGGGTACTCATTTTCGGGTTGAGTGGACCCAGAAATTGCCGAAATAGAGTTCCCACCCAGATAGTTCTGTTAATTTTTGCTATAAAGTTTAGTGTGACAAGCCAAGATTTAAACCGAGTTTATTCAGCATTAGTAGAGTAGTGAAATTACCAACAAAATTTAATATACAAATTTTTTCTTTCGAAAAAATACTCTATTTATCATATTACAACCTCCTATTTATCTCCCCCCCCCCCAATCTCTTTGACCATTGTTGTGTGGTATATAATTTGTATATAAATCTGGATTTAAAACTAAAATATTTTAAAAATATCTTTGTACTATTACTCTTCGTATTCCACTGGAGCGCCTGTCTCTCTACGTAATAAGGAATTAAAAGTCTTTACCCTGCAGTTGAATTTTCTAACGTCGTCCATCAAGTTATGCAATCCTGCCGTACATCACATGTCTGATCTTTAATTTTTAGATCTTAAGTTCATTTCCACAATAACCATTTTTGGTCTCCAAATATATATAAAGTGGTTTATTCGTTATGAAATTCCTTTCTTTCTTTCATCTCTTGGTGCAGTTCCCTTTCCACCTTCCACAAATCCCGCATATTCATTCACTACTTTTTCAAGAATTTAAATTGAAGTTCCTTATTTCCAAATAAAATTTATAAATACGTATGAGCTCTTTCTTTGTACATTTTAACTAGTTTCGTTTCTTTAATAAATTATTTTCTTAACTTATCAATATCAAGTGTATCCCTGTTCAAAAGCTTAAAAAGTACTTCTGATTTATTTTATTTATATATTTAAAAATGTCATTATTTGTTAATTATTTTCCTTTCTTTTATTCCAGCTGATGTTACCGTTCATTTATTAACATAGTTAATGTAATGTAATTTTTTGATAACTATGAAAATAATTTAATTAAGAGGTAGTCAGTTTCTTTAGAAAATATTGATTTTAAACGTTTCCTAAGGTTCAGGGAAACATTTACAAATGGAAGGAAATTTTTTTTTTTGTAAGGTTAGAAGACATTAAATGGTTTTAGGGTCATAATTAATTAATGGACTGAATTTAGTAATTCAACTTGACAGAAAAGTGTTTAAAAATTCTTAATTTAATTGGCTTCATTCGTAGGTTCCCATTTTTTTTTCTTGTTCTGTTCCATCCTTTCATATATTTTCAAATTTCATTTAGCCCAAGGAACCAAGCTTGTCCCTTCACTTGTGAAAAAACTCCGGAAGATCCCGGCACTTGTATCCGCGCCAATAGTCATCCAATAGAACTATCCTGAACTCTTGACACAAACCTGTTAACTTACACTGTTACTTATAACTAGTCATAACTATATAATAATAATATAACTAAAAATACTAATATATTAGGTTTGTTCCTTATTTATTTATTATTATTATATTTTTATTTTTTACTTATTCTTTACTCACTACTTTCACCTTCATGTATTCTCATCATATTTACTTAATTTGTACAAATTTTGTTTTTTTATTTCTCTTATATTTATATATACTTATTATTGTACATCTTATTTTTATTTCAGTTTTATATAATTTTTTCACTTATATTTACCTAATTCTTAATCTCACCTTAGTTTACTTCCTTATATCTTATTACATTACATTGGCAATATATTTGTAGTTGTTTTGTATCTTTTTTAACCCTGATCAACCCTGTAAAGTGGGGTGAAACGTCTGCAAATAGTTATTAAACGTTTCTTTTTGACCGCACCCGCAACTCTAGTCTTCATATTCAGAAAAATATGATCAATCATTTATATACGTAATAAAAATATTAATGATTTTACTATGTAGTTTATATACTTGTAGTTATGAGCTAATAGAATTAGGTTTCATTATTAACACAGGACCCTGGACTAATATTTTAATTAGAACTAATTCTACATTCTTAAAACAAATGACATAGTGCCTAATGTTTAATCTACCCATGTACGGACAGCTAATGGGAGGCTTTTTGTCTATTTACTTGCATTAGAATATCTTGAGGTTACGCTGAAGAATAGGCAATGATGAAAGAGCCCTACTTGCGTTGAAAATCAATGAGTTGAAAGGTCAGGTACCTAATTAGTACTCCCGGCTGTTCCACATTTCAAGTAGAGAAAAACTCCGTTTTAAGGTTCTTTTGGAATACCTGTACCTTAAATGGGAATATCTCCCGACCAATTTAAATAAGGTTGTTCTGTTTATATTACTTTTTTTATTATTGTAAAATAATCTATTACTGCAAGATACCCTCGTGTTCTTAACCTGATTCTTCCCACACGGATATTGGTGGCACATCACATGGTTGAATGCCCAAATCTACTAATTTTTTTTTACTTATTTATCCAATCAAGTATTTCTTTTAACCAACTTTTTGTTATATTTTCCTTTAAATCTATGTATTAGTTTTGTTTTGGTAAAATGTTTACCATTTATTGGTTTGTTTTAATGTAAACTGATCTACTGCTGTGACTAGTATTTCTCTGGTTTGATCTCACATCGCTGTCTAATAGTGAATTTGTTTAGCGGGTCACTGGGGAGGATGTGAGAGTGGAGATTTTTTATTATATCATGTAAAAATTTTTGTAATGTAATTTATATATGTCCGATCACGGATTGATTAGTATGCTGTGTAATGTAGCAACCCGATGTATTTGGGCAGCATGAATGAATAAAGCATTTCTCTCTCTCTCTTTCTACTTAATTAATTGGTACTCTTTACGTACCAAGAGTTCTTACACTCAGTGTAAAGAAATTTGTTTGAAGCTACGTAGATAATGACATAATTTCCTTTGTGATGTCACATGTTTGATTAATTATGAGGTTTATTAAAGTACATGAATATGGGACATTAGTCCCAAAATGATGTGCAACATTATGTTAATTTAGAATAAAATACATTCAAATTAGAAGTTTTTAACCTCAAAAAATGTTATTGAAAAAAAATAATGAAGCTATTCCACTTTAGAGCTCAACTTTGGGTCATTTCATATGAATTTGTTTTTTATTATTTCAGAAATTCTAAGTAGTATTAGTGGGTTTTTGTTTACTACGTTTATGTTTACAGATTATAATGAGCCTCTCTCTTTTTTTAATAATATTTCCTATAATTTTAATTTGCTATGGTTTTAAACTTAGATACACGGAAGCCCAAACTGTAAGAATCATTACCATGGTATTCGGGGAAGAGTATTGTAACGAAAGAACCATCCGCTTGTGGTTTAAAAAAATTTTAGCTGGTGACTCAGATTTAAATAACAAACCCAGAGGAAGACCATCAGAAATTGACGACAATGAATTTAGGCTTACTGTGGAAGGAAACCCTTACCAAACAATTAAAGGACTTGCAGCACAACTGAAAAGTTTTTTGATAATTAAAGACCGTTGGTGAGGGAAAAAAGTAAATCGATGGGTACCTCTTAGTGTAATCAGTGGCAGCAGCTGAGACATGTTTTTCGCGGCTTACTCGGCACTAAAACGAACCTTTTTTCGAAAGATAATCAGATACGTAGATTGTATGTGATAACAGTCGTCGGCCAGGTCAGTGGATAAATATCGACGAAAGACCGGAACATATGCCAATACCAAATTTGCATACAAAAAAATAATGATGAGTATCTGTATGTGGTGGTCAATGGCTAGAATCATTCATTTCTCGTTTTTACCCAGAAGTGAAAACATCCATATCGTACTGCAGTGATATTGACATAATGCATCAAAAAGTTGTCAAAAAAAACTTGCATTGGTTAATTGGAAGAGACCTATATTCTTACATGACAACGCCAGACCTCATGTTTCAGAACAAACAGTGAAGCTGAATGAGCTGTGTTACGAAGTCTGAAAAACGATGGTCAAAAACACATTTTCTGACTTCATTCCTTCACATGACCCTGAATTTTTCTTTTCTGAAATTGATAAGTTGATAACAAGTTGGGGAAAATGTTTAGAAAATTAGGATAAATATTTTTGTCGAGGAAGTTCTGGTAAATCTGACTCTAATAGATAATATTAGGTACTCTTGTCCAGAAGGCCTCGGTAATGCGTGTTCACTTAGGTAAGGTAGTTGATAAGGAGCTGAATTCTCTAAGGATAGTAACCTCGTCCTAACGGGTACTACTCATGTAGGTACGAAGGAGGTATGCAAGTCCGGAGTGTAACCAGCCGCCATGATATGCAGGAAGGTAACTTCGTTCTACCGGGTACTATTCCTGTAGGTACGAATAGATATGTAAGCCCGGAGGGCAGACAGCCGCCGGGTCTACGAAGAGATAGAAGGTAGAGGAATGAGGTGTCCAGGAGGGAACAAGCGTGTATCTACATTTTTGTTAAAAATGTTTTTATTTCTATTTTTTATTGAAGTCGGTTTAGTAAATCACCTTTCCATTCAAAAATTACATTTGATATGAAACGACCCAATTGTATTAGATCCAACATTAATTTACAATGCATTTACTGTGTTGGTTTTAAGTTATATATTAGAAATAGTTACAGAGGTGAATTTATAATAAGCTTTTTCCTGCCATTCCCTCCATTTTTCTCGATTTGGAGCCTAGGAATTTCCGTTTCATACTCATATTGTGCTATGTAATGTAGGTGGGGCCCTACCCTAGCGAGGTATGCAGCCGGGCTGTTATAGTTGCCTTCAACGCAATAGCGTTCTCCATAGTACGAAGGCATAAGTTAAATACTGTTAGTCACTTCATTTTATTTTATTTTTTTATTATTATTACACGTTTAACAAGGAAAAACTAATAACTAACCTTGTGCTTCAAAGCAATCTGATGTAACGGTGTAAGTTGAATAAGCTCGCTAGGGAATCAAGTGCCATGACCTTTTAGAAAGTTGAAAAAATGATTTCTGTGGCTCTTAAGTAAACTCTCTCTCTTTATTATCCGTGAATTTCAAGTTTTAATCTTTTTTAGTTAAACCAACATTGCAAATTTAGTAATTTATTTAGGTAATTTGTGTTAGCACTCTATAAATATTACTCCTGCTTACAACTTATATTTACTATAAAGAAAAGTTTCTTCATAAATTACTGTACTTAAATAATCATATGTACTGGAAAATTGTCCATTATCAGTTACTATTTGACATCGAAACTTTTGAGGTATAGTGTCTTACTTCAGGCTAATATGAAAAAAATATAATAATACTGTAAAATTTTATATTATCATTTTCAAATATAAATGATTATTTTTATTTATCTATTTTTAACTGTTTTGTTTTTATATATTTATTGACACTAGTTTAACCGACGCTTCTTATATACACATTTCTACAAGCACTGGTCAAATTGAAACTAAACGAAAACACCCATTTCTTTAAAATATCGATTTATTCAAATTAGGTTTGAATTGAACAATATTTGGTTTTACACAATAAGTAAAAGTTTTTTAAAAAATTATATCGGGAATGATAATGATAATATTAATGATATAGGGTTATTATATTACCCTTTCATCTCCGCTTTGGTCAAATGCTTTGGATGTTTCTTCTGAACAATCTTCTTTGATGTCGATAATTTTGATCAATATCTTATTATCTCTCCTGGATTTACTAATGCTTGCTAGAAAAAGAGGGGTTGGTCCAACTGTGACCAAGTTCAATTACCCTATAGTAAACGCTCACAATAAGCTTGTGAAAACTGAAACTTTTGCATATTGTCTTTGAAAAACGTTCTTACACCGACACGGCAGCAATCATACTTATGATCCCCTCTTGTTTCAACGACGATACGTTTAAGGGATTTAGTTAAAGATGAAAATATAAGATAACACTCAGGTCATACAATCCGCTTTAGTTTACATTGTCGAATATTTTTTTTGTATTTTGTATAAAATTTATTCCCAAGTACTATCTTTGATTTGGATCGCTTATTAACAAATTGAGTAACTTTGGGATGGTCTGTAAGGGTACCCCAGTAGAGAGAAATAACCCACTATACGATAATCTCATTGGAATAGATCCAATACAAAATAAAGATATTGTATACACTTTATTTTATGTGTGCCTGTAATGAAGCTAAAAAGCGCTAATTACTTAGTACTTGTTCATTTATACAGTTCTGCTCTCATAAAATCTACATACTGCTATAATGAGTTGAATGTATATCATAGTTATAAATGTGTTACGGTTACATTTCGTCCATTTTAACATAGATAAAAAAGAATAAAATGTTTAACAAATTGTCAACTACAACGATAATAATAAGTTTCTATTATATACTCGACTAACCTAAAAAAAAATGTGTTTTTGCAACTGAATCACTCTTCAATTAGTTACTTTTGTGTATTTGTGGCGAAAAAGTGGTGAAAGTTGTATGAATTTCTTCGATTAAAAATAAGTTCGTGTGAGGTACAATAAGAATCAATTGGAGGCGGGTTAGGACAAGCTTTTGTGCTGTATCATCGAATCCAAAAACGTGCTAAGGCTTGCTTGACGGCTTTTGATCCTTAAGAGTCGGCTACAGCAAGTCTGCTTTGCGAAACCTTTTCGGGATTGGTCACGGGCAGGCATGTTATGAAAGAAACTGGGTACCTGTTCCACTCCAGCTGTTACATAGCCACCTTGCGTTCCCCATTTGTTGTACAATAGTAAATACTCTTGTACAATAGTAAATACATTTTCTGCATTCTCAGCGGTTCAGAAGAAGAAATCTGATTATGACGCGTTTTATGGTGTCCGATAATTGCTACGGTAGGCATGTTGTATAAATGTAACAATTCTTAGCTGTGTAAACGATGTAATCACTACCATCCATTACAAATTTCTGTTGTAAGAAAAACTTTAAAATATGGAGCGGTCAGGTGATCTAACGGTCGACAAATTTAAGCTTGACCAACATTTAGAAGGAAGGTTTTAGGAGTGGACGTTCAGATTGCTCCATTCTTTTGGTACTAGTTTCAACTGGACAGAAGTGGTTTCTAGAGCTAAATCAGTAGGCTCATCATTGGAAGGTGTACTTAGATAAATTTGGAGTGAATAAAACTGTGTTTAATTATGATTTACTCATAAAATATTTACACTTTTTCTTCCTCTTCCTGTTTATTAAACTTTTTTTATTTTTAAGATTTTGCCGTTTTAATTCATACAGAAACTTTGATAAATATTAAACATTAATATAAAGAAATGATATAAAGAGGAGGGATGCAGATGTTTCTGGAATGGTTTACAGTCACAAGTTATGGTAGCCTTACTCTAAGCAACTAAGTGCAAATTGAATAGTCGGATTGAAAAAGCACTTTCAATAGTTTAGGTGAACAGTACACAGTCAAAGTCAACCTCGCCTATAATGTTTTAAAGAAATTTAAAAAGATCTCACAGTAGCAATATACTACCAAATTATAATTATTATATAACTTAATTGGATAACAGTTGTCAAATTTTGTTCGCTAGAATGTCTGTATTTTTGTTAACACCATCACTGTTAATTGTAACATGGTCTTGGGTAAAGAAACAATCACTAATCTTGCACTCTAGTAAAAGCTGATCGGATATGCTTACGATCAACTTTCACTGGTCATTTTAGTGGAGGTTGATTATCTCCAGTCATCATTAACCTTATGTAATATTCAGCTTTCACTGTGTCATATATAAACAACTTTAAATATTAACTTTAATCTATCAAGGAGGATAGTATAACATTGAAAATTAGCTACTATAGTTTTTATATCGTAATATTTTTGAAAAACAAAAAAAATTACATTTTATATAAGATTGATTGACAATATATAGGAGTGTAAATGGTTGATTATTGAGCATGCAAAAATGACCATTACGTTATAAATAAAATAATTTAAAAATCTGATTTATTTCAATTTATATAGTATTCATAAGAAATTAAATGAATGAAATATTGCTTTAGGTGTACAGAAAATAATGTAGCTTAATTTCCTGGATATGGGGTACCACACCAAGAAGTTGAAATTCTAAGAATTATAAAGGTTTAATAAAGAAGAAGTGGAAGAAAATTTTGTAATATTATTTTGCAGATTTCTGCCAGAAATAAAATCAAAGCTAGTTTAATGTGCTATAAAGTAGTGTAATAACGTTTATTTTTGTAGGGGTAGTAGTTTTATCACTGTACAAATAATAATAATAAAAATAGTATGCTTTTCAATAATAACTATAAATAAATTAATAGACTTATAAAAGAAATGAAAGAGTTTGTACTATGTGTGTAAATATGTGTGGTATTAACTAAATATTAATAGTTAATTTTTATTTATTTATTTCGTTTTTTTTTATTTGTTTTAGACGAGAAATAGTCACGTAAAGGACATCATTCCTAGTTATGAATATCTTCTGCGGTTTTCGGCTTTTTTTGGTTTCTTTCCTTGCGCAGGGTTATCTTCAATGTCATCAATATTTCTTTGCAGCATTCATTTCTTCCTCAACAGGCTAATAATATATTCATCAATGCTTTATAAACAAACAAAGTAACAAACTTTGGTATCCACACGCTTTTGGGCTCCAGAAATAGGGAGAGCGCAAATACTTATCTGTTAGCTGTTTTAAAACAATACCGAGTTAAAATTGTCACCGAGAAGGAGGTGGTCATAGTACAAGAGCCCAAGAGGAGAAAAAAGTAATTTATTTCACCCCAAATTTTTATTATTATAATAAAAACTGGGTAGTATTACTAGTCAAAATTGATAAGTCTGCCAAGTATAGTTTGGGAGAATAAAAAATGGCGGTTGTTTCAAAATGTTAAAAAAGATTTTTTTTTAATTCAGAGCTCCATATCGTATAACCTACCTACAAGACTAGAAAACCTAATAGAACATCACTTAAAGTAGAGTAAATTTACTAAAATACCATTACTAAAAGAGCTATTTACATTAAATAACTTCCGAGATACGTTTTTGTAAAAAGCAACATTTCATAAAAAACGTCCTGAAAAATCAGTAGATGACGAATTTATTAAGGAAATCTATATCTCAGGAACTATGAGACGTACAGATGTCTATTAGTACTCAAATTAAAGCTAGTTTAATGTGCTATGGAGTAGTATAATAACGTTTATTTTTGTAGGGGTAGTAGTTTTTATGTTATTTGCATATGAAATTTTGTCCGAAACAACTACTACTCCTACCAAGAAAACCGCCATATCTGTGGGTCCTGCTTTATTTGTGCTTTCTCAAGTTAGTTTGTCTCTAGCTTTCTTGGAGGATGAAAAAGAAGAAAGGGCATAGGATATATTATAATGTTAAATAAGAGAGAAATACTTTATTCATATATGCTGCCTAAATACATTAGGTTGCTATCTTACACAGCATACTTATCAATCCTTAATCGGACATATTTACATTACATATTCATGGTATAATCATAAAAAAAAGATATACAATAATAGGATATAATCAACATTTTTTTTTCACCACTACAGTTTCCTTTTACAATCCATTTCGGTCTGTACAACCAATACAAATGTTTCACTCACTCCCATTACTGGATCCTCGATGAGGATCGTACCAGAGATTAAGCTGATAAGAACATATAATATAGATTTATTTTAAACAGTAATTTGACATAATACATATTATTTCATTGGCATGCCTAGAGTATATATATACTACATTTCAAAGATTATACATTATTATAATACATTTCTTCATTTCTTCTTTTTTCCTATTTTCAATCCGTCCTTTAAGTCCACTCTGGTGCCCCCGCCTAACTCAACTCACTGTCGCTTCCCGGCCTAACCCCGATCAGTGACTCGACGCCTCCCCTTTCCACTCCTCCGGGATGTCCCCTTGAAGTGGATGGCTCCGGCGACGCTCGCCCTATCTCCTCTTCACCCAACAGCCGTGTTTCGGCTGGCGCGACCATCCCCTCCGCCCGGTCCACCTCGGGCCGGTACCATCTGTAGGGTCTTTGTATCCGGCCCGACAGATGCTCCATATACATGCACCTGGACCAGGCAATGGTCTCGCAGGTCACCAGCCTCTTCATCTTCTTTAAAAACGCCCCGGTGGTTATCCCCCGAAGGAACTTGTTATTGTTGGGGTCCCACGTTCCCAGGGCGCCCACGACTATTGGGGCTATCTTCACCTCCCTGTACCTAGAACGCAGGGAGGTCTTCAGGGCGGCGTATTTTTCCTCCTTTCTGGTCCTTGCCGACTCAAACGCCTCTCTGCGGTTCTCGAAGGGGACCGTTACATCAATGATCAAGGCTTTGTCACCCTTCGATACCACAAGGTCGGGTCGCAGGCCGGAGTCGTCAACTGCTTGATTCTTTCCGACGACTCCGTATCCTCGGTTCCTCGCCGTAGCCTCAATCCTGTCCACGTAGACATCATGCCTCTTCTGGCGAAGAACCGCATGCACGTTGCATTGCCCTATTACATGTGCTAGACACTCATTTGCAAACGCGCATCGCCTGCAGCTCTTATCCTGGTCTCCCCCATACCTCCGATGTCCATTCAGGGGGACCAGCTGGAGTCTCGCCCTGTGGACGAACCGCCAGTCGGCAAAGGACATGAACTCGCCGGTCTGGAGAAAGTGACTGGAGTCCGGGGATTCAACCAGGCAGTCCGGCACTCTTCCTTGCACCGGTTTCTGCCTCAAGGTCTCTCCCCTCTCCATCTGCTTCTTCAGGCGAAGGGTCCTTAATAGTCTTTGCCTCTCGTGGGCCCTAATTGTGACATCCCCATATACGATTGATGGGGCATCTTCCTGCAGGATCCATTTCACGCCCATCCGCTGGGAGGCTTGCCTACCTTTCGTCCAGCAATCCGACACCTGGCTGGACCTCTCGCGCATATCCTCCGTCACCAACCCGGAAAGAAAGGATTGTGGATCGGGTCGGCGACCAGGTTTCGTGCGCGAGGACGCTGATTCCACTAGGTCCTCATCAGCCATTCGACGGAGCTTCTCATCATTTGAAGT